>NC_142740.1:15395199-15601449 GCF_051943395.1 Hippocampus bargibanti | reverse complement strand
TATAGTCCCTCAGCTCAGAGGCAGAATGAGATTTTGACATCCATTCCAACTGCTTTTGATAAATTGATAAATATATATATATATATATATATATATATATATATATATATATATATATATATATATATATATATATATATATATACAACAACATGAAAAAAATAGAGACAAATGCTTTTTAATGAGCCTTTGAGTTTGACATGATAGCAAAAAATAAAAAATAGGGAAGGCGCCTTTCAGAGTCATTTAAAATGTTTACCTGCTGTCATTTCAGACGGCTCTAACTCCTTTGATGTCCTTTACCTCAGGCACTATTTTAAAATTCGTCACAACCCAGAGATGATCATTAGCCATCTTGGAACGAAATTAGGTGAGTGAAAATGCAAGTCGATCTGAAATTTGCATGGAGAAATTGTCATGATCTGGTTGGCGACCAACGGGGGGCGCTGTCGGCCCCGCCTGCACCTGCACAGGTGCTGGTCGTCCCGATCAGATTGGCGACGTCAGCCCTGCCTGCAGCCTCGCAGGTGCTGGTCGTTATAATCAATAACACTTAAAAGGACACCTGGCACGATCATCCGGTGCCGATTCATTGTTTGTTTGCTGCTTGGTTGCAGCATGCATCGTGTACGTGTTTGTTTAACCTTGGCGGGCTTTTACTTTTGGTCTTCTTTTGCTACTTTGTATTTTTTCCATTCAGATCATTTTGATGTTTTACATTTTGTTCCTGCTGACTTTATTTTAATACAATTTGTCACACAACCTCCTGCTCCCTCCTGCCTGCTTTTTGGGATCCGAACCCGCCATCACCACCTCGCGAAACGTGACAGAAATAAAAGACATTGCGAAATAACAGAGAAATTCAAGGAACTGCAAAAAATAACGAGGAAGCTACCGTTTTAGGGCTTTGGTTTTCTTTCCTGTCATCTTGAACTGAAATCAATAGGGCAAATTCGAGACATGTCAAATTCACTGGCCCGCTTGATTAAGCATGAGAGAGGCTGGTCAGAGGGTGCCCGAGGTCCAGTTCGAGCAAAGGACAGTGGCTGACACATCAGGTTACATCGGCGGTCACTCAAATTGTGGTGACGGCGTGACAACCAAAGTATAAATGTAGGGATGAGACCGACAAAGGTAGTAAAAGTCAGCCATTAAAATAAATTATTTAACTCATTCACTGCCATTCCCAAATTTTAGTTTGTCTTTCAGGACGTTGGCGGGGAGGGAGGGGGGCGGCGGCGATAAAGCGCTGGTCAGACCTCGTGCAAAGGTTTACCCTTCCACAAGGGGGCAACATTTACCTTTTGTCCGTGTTAGCTCGTTGTTCCAGCTTCAGTTGTTGTTAAAGTGCTATATAAAACAATATGTATCGAATGTATTGTATTTTTGTAGTCACCCCTATTTCAGATAACTCCAGAGCATTTTTTATTAACTCTTTTATTCTGATGAAAGAAGAGAGTCCAAGGTTTCTAACGCTCATATTACCCTAGACCAGGGGTCGGGAACCTATGGCTCCTTTGATGATTGCATATGGCTCGCCGATAAAACGAAATCCATATTTTCGTTTTTTCGCCGTTCATTTCCCGTTGGGGCTGCAGTTGGCGGAAAGCGCAATTTTGATTGGATGTCACTGACCTAGGTTGGCCGAAAGCCCCATTTTGATTGGATGATACTGGCCGTCATGTTGAAACAGGTAAACACCCAACGAGTGCACTTCAGCTTGAATGCACCGGAGCATTCGCCTTTGAGGTGAGAAAAGGTTCTGATTCTAATTTGCAATGAAACAATTCCATCGATGAAACAGTCGATTGTCAGTGACATTTTAACAAGCCCCATGTTAACGTTAGCATCAACATACTTCTGCGAGAATTATATTGCAGATAACAAGTGTGGAAGCTTATGAGCCGTGTGCAGGCTAGCTAGCAGTAACTTCGCCTCTGGAACGGCAAGTTGAATTTCATTCCGATCATTTGCCTGGATTTTTACCAATGACGAGGAACAGAAAACCAGTCATGTTAACGGTGAGTACTATCACAAAGTTATTTCAAATAATACATTCTGATATTTTGTTGAAAAGTGGCCGCACGCTCGACCGTGTGTGGGCGCACGCGCGTGTGGTTCTCACTGAAAAACATTTCAAAATATTTTACTTTTATGGCTCTCTTAATTAAAAAGGTTCCCGACCCCTGCCCTAGACTCATATAACTTAAGAATTAACTATTTTTTTCTCATGAAAGAAGATATGCATTTCATGTTTCTGTAGTCCTAAAAATCAATCTTCTGTGGATCCTGCATTTTGAGTGAAAATGACAAAAACCCTGGCTCTGAAGTGCCAGGGTTTTTTCAAGATTTTTGCACATCGTCTGGCAGTGAATGAGTTAACTAACCGAATGACTAATTAGCTGAGAAATTAACTAACCAACTAACTAAATAAATAAATGGATGGACTGGAAAAATAAAAATCAATGCTATCATTTATCGCGGCACGAGAAATATTTTTGTGACAGGCCTAACTGTGACTTCCAATAAAGCTCAAACTTCCTCCTCACTTCGGGTTTTTAGTCTGAGACTGTAAAAATCGCGAGGTGTACAATCACCATTAGTTATATTCGTCCGAAACATCGCCATAATTACCTGTGACATTTTCCTCCAAGATTCTCACCCCCGGTGGATTATTACTCCTGCTTCATCTAACCTTTGCTTTGACACCAACAGTCAGATGACATTTGTTTTTTTAGCAAGATCTTGGCTGTGTAATAAGATTCTGACATTCACGTTTGTAATAATGTGATGAACTTTGGCGATACCGACTATCTTTGAAATTCAAGCCCGACTAGCCGCAATACCCCTTTGTGCCCACCCCTTTTTCCTCAACATTAAAAAGCACGTTTGCAAATGTCTGCAATTGTGAAGAGTGTATCTGTTACCGGTCGCTCATTATTAAACTGAGTGGCCACGGCGTGGGTTCAAACAGGATGTGGGCGCTGCAGTGTGCCCAGCGGACCTCGATGAAAACCTGCACACAACATCGACTGTTTGCCTGCAAATGTTTGAAGAAGAACACCACCGCGTGTTGACATTTAAAATGCTCATCTCATATCTCGGAATAATAATGAACACACAAAGTTCTCTTTGCATAAATCGATAACTATGATGTTGTCATGGCAATGTTTTTATATGGGCCTGTTCTACATTGTTGAGGCTGTCATCAAAATTGGACAAGCGGACATTTCAAAGGTTGTCCCACAAATGTGCTAAATTTGTGGTGGCAATCTTTTATACCTTTATGACATTTCAGACAAAAAAAAATGATGCCGCCTTGATGGAAATTAGTCAAGTGAATTGGGTGTTCACAATAACCTTGGATAATCAACCACATGCTGCTTCACCGTGATTGTCTGATCGCATGTGGCAGCCTTCTGGTCTGGTACATTTCCATTATAGTCACATTCTCTCTCTCTCTATGTCTCTGTCTCTCTCTCTCACACACACACACACACACACGCACACACACGCAAATCTCACTCTCACACCACGTCTTCGTCTATCACTCTCTCTCAATCACACTCCAAATGCTACTTGATCCACGCACCGCAGTAGACTCTCAATCTCACGGACACATGCGGCATGCAGGCATCCATGTACAACCCCGCGCAGCTGACCTGCATCTGTGTGACGTGTCCACCTGAACCGCTTGAGACCCCCCCACTTCTCCCAAACCACCTGCTGTTCATTTGTTCTTCACAGATTTTTCCTCCTTTGGTATTTTTTTTTGAACATATGTTTTTGATCATCTTTGATGCTATTAGAACTATTTACCAGCACTATACACACACACACGCACACACACACACACACACACACACACACACACACACACACACACACACACACACACACACACACACACACACACACACACAAACACGCACACACATGCAAAAAGAAAAAGAATTGTCATTGGCGACAAACAGATGGCGACAGCTTTTCACACATTTAGGGGGGTATTATGGGAATTAAATAGAATTTCTTCCCATCTGTACTTATACGGGCCATCATGGGAGGGAAAAAAAAAAAAAAAATATATATATATATATATATATATATATATATATATATATATATATATATATATATATATATATATATATATATATGTATATACAGTAAAGTCTCGTTATATCGATATTCAAGGGAGTCCGAAAAAATATCGATATAACCGGGACTATCGATATATCCGACCCTGTTTGCATGTAATTTTCTCCGTGCGTGCATAGAAATAGTATCGATATAACCGGGACTATCGATATATCCGATATCGATATAACGAGACTTTACTGTATATATACACACACAGTAAAGTTTCGTTATATCGATATCGTTTATATTGATAATACTGCTTATTACGACACTATTTTCATTTCCTGTGCACATTTCTAGTCTTACGATAACCTCATTGGTTATCGTAAGACTATATATTCCCACAGATGTTTCGGTAGACAATGTTTCGGTAGACAATGCCATATATATATATATATATATATATATATATAATGCCATATATATATATATATATATATATATATATATATATATATATATATATATATATATATATATATATATATAGACAATGCCATATGATCTTTTCTTTCTTCACCACAGCCTCAATCAAACGCTGCAGTGAGGGATAGAGCGAGATTGAGAGGGAGGGAGAAGTGTCTTTCAAGTACAAGTTGAACAGCAACAGAGAGACGCTTTTAGACAGTAGAGTGGGCAGTCAAACTGCAGGAGGGGGAGGTCGGGCAGACGGAACAGGCTCTTTCTTGCCTCTACCCCCACAGCGCATCATTTATTTGCATCTCAACATGTGTTCCAGCCTCCACATCCTCATTGCAAGTCAACACACTGGCCTCAAACGGTCTCCAGCAGACCATCACCATTTTCGATGGGGTTGCCTTTGACAGGAAGGCACTTGCTGCAAAGTCCTCAGCCTGACCATCCACCATTTATTTATTTTTTCTATTGACTGTAAAAGTACACCTACGAGTCTTACAGCATTGCCGCTTACGACAGTTTAAAACAGTCAAGTCACACCACAACTACAGTGTTTATAATGAGTATTATTATATTTTAAAGTATATCCTGCCTCTTCAATTTCCATTTTGTACTATATTGTACTATGTTGGAAATTTTTTTTAAAATCAGAGACGTAAGGAAAGACTCTGGTGTCATGTATACACTATGTCATGACTATGGTGTCATTCATAGTTGATAGAAAGTGGCAAAAAGGCCGCCCCCTGAGATGGCTAAAAACAGGTAAACTTTTGCCGCTAATGAAATTCCACAAACGCATTAAGAATAAGAATTTCATGTTTAGACCTGTGGAGGCACATTGAACATTTCGTTGTCAAGAACATTTTTGGGTTAACATGTCATTTAAATTGAGGAAAATGTTTCTGATATAGAATAGACAGACTGGATTGTATCATATTTAAAAGTTTCATGCTGTAGTATGCTTAGTTGGCCAAACACAAGATCCACAATGGAAGCACATAAAATCTGGGGTTATTCTGAGGTGAACAGAAACAGCCTGTTAAACTGTCATTCACAGGCAGGAAATCTGGCCTTGGGCGTAAGTGAGGACTTGATAAACTCCTTCACAGGGAGAGCTCATTGGCCAGGTTACAAATCTATCAGTTCATGGAAAGACACCTCATTAAAATGTCTATGTTCTGTTGGTTTATGGATGTTGGTGCTTGGGAGGTCCAGGGGCCGGTATTCAAATCAGGAAGACTATATTTTACTCATGTAACACTTACATTTGCAGATATTCTCAATTAATAGTGTGGCAGAGGGCTGCAGTTGGGCGTCGGTCATGAATGGCTGCGTCCCCTGCCGGCAATAAAAGACAATCTTCCTGTGTTGGAGCCTTTGTTCACAGTTCCAGAATAAACATTTCTGACAGTTTCTTCAGCCGTCATCTATACTTCTTTGAGGATGTTTAGCTCCTCATCCGAAGAGCTTCGTCAACAAAGTAATGTAGTTTATTGTATACATTGTAAAAATGAAGACCGTAAAGAGCAATATATCGGGGAAACTAAACACATGCTCAAAAAAAGACTATCAACATCACAGGGACAATGCCTATGGGCCCCAATCTGCAGTACATCTGCACCGAAAATCTAGCAACCGATCATTTCAGTGAGGTTAAAATCTTAGTTAAGGACAATAGATGATTTGAAAGAGGAGTAAAAAAAGCAATTTTTGTAAAACAGAAAAACCATTCACTAAATCACCTTGGTGAGTTTAATTTAGAGCGTGCTTACAACAGACTTCTTAGGTCGTGGCTAGGGGTAAAACATTCTATGTAATCAGATAGAACAAAAGAGGTAATCAGATTGGCTTCAGGGAGTGGTCTACTGCTCCCCCAACCTTCGAGCAGGCACCTCTCAGAGTGGAGGTCTGGCACTGCCACCTCTGTCCATTTGGGATATAGGGCCAGAGTTACCAGCACAACTTTTGGTCACTGACGAAGCTCTTTGGATGAGGAACGAAACGTCCGACACCTTCAAAGAAGTACAGATGACGGCTGAAGAAACCTTTTCCTCAAAGGACCATTCATGTATGACTGAACTCCCATGAAAAAAATGAAAAAAAAATGGAAAAATATGTATTTTATTTATATATATTATTATTTATATTTTTTAAATCAACATCAAAATATTTTTTTGCCAAGTCTGACTAAAATTGCTGTTGACTGGTGTTATTTTGATTGCTATCTGTAAAACATTCTCAAAAAATCTAGTTCACTTTCCTGTAGTAGTACTAGTTTCAAAAGATTTAGATGTTTAAAAAATATATCATGGTTCTACCTTATTATTAAAACCAGATTCTTTTCTTACAGACAGTGTATTGTATGTGTTCAAATACCTGACATGTTTCGGCGTATACTTTTGCCTTTAGGTATTTGAACACCTACAATACACTGTCTGTAAGAAAAGAATCTGGTTTTAATTAGATATCAAGTAGACAGGAAGAACTTAGTACAACTATGGTTCTACCTTGTAGGATTGCACGTGAATAGCTGATGTGGCATGTCAAGTTACGTTTGGGTAAAATACAGTCCAGGTTTTCCTTCCACATTCACTCTGGAGAGTAAAATAAACTCATTGATTGGCATGTGCTATTTGGCGAGAGTGTGCATAGCAGTTGCGAGGTCTGATGAGAGTGCTAGGCTGCGAACGCTGCTGCAGGTGCACGAGGCAGCTGACAAATGAGCAAGAAGCCTGCCTGCGAGAATGCGTAGGTGTTGGCGAGCAAAACAATAAATACATTAAAAAAGGCTCAGAGACCGAGGCGCAAGATGCTCTGGGGCTGTTCAAATGGCTGCACTCACACTGAGCTTTCGCATGCCCACTTGTCGCACGACTATTATATAGTGTGTGTGTGTGTGTGCGTGTGTGTGTGTGTGTGTGTGTGTGTGTGCGTGCGTGTGTGTGTGTGTGTGTGTGTGTGTGTGTGTGTGTGTGTGTGTGTGTGTGTGTGTGTGTGTGTGTGTGCGTGTGTGTGTGTGTGTGTGTGTGTGTGTGTGTGTGTGTGTGTGTGTGTGTGTGTGTGTGTGTGTGTGTGTGTGTGAATGTGCGTGTGTGTTGACAGATCCCCAAGAAGAACACATTCGTCATATTTACACGGAGGGAAGTCGTTGGCAGTGTCCATCAATCTGCAAAGCCCTGTAGCCACTGACAAGTGTTCTCACACACGTACACACACGCGCGCACACGCACACAATGACTGGAATTCTCTACTTACTTCATCTTAACTAACTAAATGTCCAGAACTAATTCATTATGGAAGTAGAGGTACCACTGTATAAACAGTTTTTGAAAAGCGTGGTTGTGTCGACTGGAGAAAAAAAAATCTCCAGCATTAAGACACAGCAACAGAGTATGTGAATGTTTGTATTTGTCATATCCAAGGGGAGACTGTGGGCAGTTTGGGGCAGAAGGGGGGTCCACTGCAGGTAAAAGGAGATTATGGGAAATAATACAACAGCATCTATCACAATTGTACAACAACAGGATCATGATAACATTTCTGTCATTCACAAAAAAGGGTCAAACTACAGCAAAGTGGAGACTGCGGATTATAATTATAATTCTGTATTGTCCAGTGCTACGGAACAACAATTTACTAATTTAGGGTTGACCCAAAATTAGTATGTGTGTATGTGTCATTCGAGAGCAGACACTGGGCTGACGCTGCAGACACTGGGCTGACGCTGCAGCCAAGCGGACATGGTGGAGTCTGACATAGTACTGCGGTGTCCAGGAATTGTATCCTGTAGTACCCTGTTTTGCCGAGAGGATAGCTTCATGAGTGGGTAAATCTGAGCCGCATCACGCCGTGATGACAAGGGCCAGAACAAATATGCTATAGTTGTCTTGGTAGCTTGGTTCCCCATCCTATCGTTCTTTTCATGTTCACAACCTAATTGATTGGAGGACCGCTAATATATTCAAATGAAATAAACACTCCTAAGTGGCTCCTACATTATCATAATGGATCCTTAAAAAGACACCAGTGTCCAAGTACGCATGTGAGAGTGAAACCAGAGGACTCAAAAGAGAGGGCTGGTGACTACCAACATGTTTGGACACGCAGCCATGAATCTTTCATTGGAGGCAACTGTTTCAGGGCTTGTTGAGCTAAAGCCTCCGACTGGCAACGGTTCAATAATGGAAGAAGTTACGCGCTGCGGTCATGACCCAAGAACATTCTCGCGCTGATCTCGGCCAGATAATTGGAAGCACAACAACACCCTTGCGTAAATGGAGCTTTCAAATACAATTCAGGGTGTTGGAAATAAAATCATTTGCTTCCCTACAGATAAAGAGTAGATAGTACATCATATTTCAAGTTAGTTGTGAGCAAGCAATTTGACTGGACAATACAATTACAACAGCACTAATAAAATGAGGGCTTAAAAATTTGAGGCGCCATGATGGACTATGGAACAACTTGGGGTGGAAAACATCTGCTATCATGCGCAATGATTTGAATGGGTGTCTTGGGGTGTTTTTCTTGCACCTTGCCACAATAAAGCTCTCCCGACAGTTGTATTATACGGGGACTTTTATTTTGTAGGTGACGCAAGCAATGCGAAAATGCCAGCTGCTCAAGTCTGAAACTGCCCCACTGGTAATGTCTCGAGAGAAAAAAAGTCTCTCGATGATCGAAAATGATGTAATGTAAACATATGCAAGAAATGATCTGGTCATTTTTCAAACTAAAACATGTTTCAGGTCGTGAAATGAGTAAAACAGAAGTCATGTAAGCTATTTATTCGTTCTGTGCCGTCTGGTACCAATTGACCTACGGCCCAGGAGGTTGGTGACCTCTGCTTATAGACACTCCCCCACATTCAAATAAAACAATCCAAAAACCCAGTGTTGTAGTGATCTGATAATGCCATTGAATATTTTATTATTCCCTTGCGAATGCACTTGAACGAAAATGACCTTCTTTCAATAGAAGCTTATGCGAACCGAGTTGCTAATGATCAAGAAACTTGGGATGAAGACAGATAGTACGGAGCAGATGGGAGTGTTTTAAGGCATGGTTTGTGCATTCTCTTCACAGACAATACTGACTCAATAACAAACATCCGAAGCAAACATTCCCCCAATAGAACCGCATCGCTCCAAGCAAAGTCACTGCGAGTTAACACCAAGGAGTCGAAGCGAGGAAACGACGCAAAGCTCGAAGGCGCTTCGCTGAGTCGGCGCCGGGCATCAACGTAACACACACTGACACAACTTGGCCCACCTTCGCACTTTGCAGTGTCGCCATCGCGCAAAGCGGTCGCAGCACGAGATGCCCTCACACATCGACTTTTCATTTGCATTGCGCATCAATGAAGGATTATTACATGGTTGATGGACTTTATTGTCTCGGGAGTCTTTATTTGATGAGTCCCCCAGGAGATATGAAGGATTTCAGTAATGCAGAGAGTAATTAAAAAGTCCACTCATTAATCACACTTCACATCGCTTACACAATGCCATGTACCTGCTAGCAAAGGTGGGGAAGCTACTTTTTTTCAGATATAGTACATTTCACACATAAGGTCACACACTGCATGTCACACAAAACCACTTCGTGATCACAAACAACAGTCGAATTTTTTAAACGTCATTGGGAAAAGCGCAGATAGGCAATTGTGCCTTTGGCTAGTAGGCACGTTGTTTATAAAAACGGTCGTGGGCACACACAATGTCGACAACGTTAACTGGCATCTTTCTTTGTCCTTTCTGCAGATTCAAGGTTGTGCATCATAAACCCGAGAACGTGCTCTAATCCTTCTTGAAGCCTGCTGGCGCTCGCCGTCCTTTCTACTTGGCTTTATGAACAGTCCGCCTGTCCTTTTCTACTTTCCTCTGGTTGCCTGTTATGAACTGGCCACCAATTAAAATCAGTCATCGAGGGAAAATAATGATGCGAGGCAGGGCAAGGTCCTCTCGCTTCCAAAAGAAATACAGTCCGGTGATAATTTGTTGCTTGACTCAAGAAAAATTTACTGCCATCATAAAATTTTAATCAGATGAACATGTGCAATTAACATTTTAACATTTAATGTAGCTGTCTAGTTAGTGGTCTCACAGTGCAGAGGCACAGGGTTCAATTCTGGCTCTGACCTTCCTGTGTTGAGTTTTCATGTTCTGCTGGTGCCCGTGTGGGTTTTCTCCGGGTAAACCGGTTTCCTCCCACATTCAAAAAACATACATGGCAGATTAATGGAAAAATCTAATATGTGATTGTGGATGGTTGTTTATCTATCCGTACCTTGAAATTGGTTGGCAAGGGTCGCGGAGCATGCCGGAGCTCATCCCAGCTTGCTTCGGGGATTAGGCAGGGGACATCCCGAACGGGTTGCCAGGCAATCGCAGGGCACATAGGGGCAAAAAAGCATCCATGATCACACCTCAGGACAATTTAGAGTGTGCAATCAGCCTATTATGAATGTTTTTTTGATTGCGGGTGGAAATCGGATTACCTGCAGAAAACCCACACAGGGAGAACGTGCAACAAATCCCAAAAACATGCCAAATAACAAATGCATATAAGACTGTGTGCATGTTCTTACTTCACACACTCAGTTACTTGGTAATTTCTTCCTCAACCTTCTTATATGATTGCCTAGCGGCAGTTTTCACCCGCTAATCTAAATAAGACCCCAGAAGTCCCGAGTGGAAGCGGTCTCAACAACATCGGCAAGGGAGCATGGGTAGCGCTGCGCAAATTGAAAGTAATCCTGCGGTGTCGACCGCTTGCGGTGCTGCCCGAATGGCATCCTTCCATAATTCATGGCCCGACAGCGTCGTGCTGGAGAAAGTTGCATGCGTGTAATAAAGCGGCACTGATGGAAGAGCTGAAGGTCCCAGGTACGAAGGGGGGGGGGGGACGTTTGTTAAACGAGGCCATCAGAAAGACTATTTTACATGGTCTCCACCATCGGTGTGCCTGAAGTCGATGGGCTGACAGCCACTGTCAAGTCAAACTTACAGACAGACAGACAGCGATGAGGCCAAAGGAATTCCAAAAATTACGTCCGTCATTCTCTCACAATTCACTGGACGGGATTAAATGACCTTGATCCAGTTTCTTGATCAAGTCATCCATCCGTCAATCCATTTTCTGAGCTTCTTTACCCTCACAAGGATCGCGGGGGGTTGATGGAGACTACCCAGCTGTCTTCAGGCACCGGGCGGGGGACACCCTTAAATTGTTGCCAGTTGGTTGTGTTCAATCATCTTGTCATGTATGTTTTTTTGGAATATGGAAGGAAAGCGGACTACCTGGAGAAAACCCACGCAGGCCCAGGGATAACATGCAAACTCCACAAAGGAAGGCCGGAGCCAGGATCAAACCCATGACCTCCACACTGTGAGGTCAACACTCTAACCACTGGATCATTGGGCCGCACAAGTCATTAGAAAAACCCCACAGA
This sequence comes from Hippocampus bargibanti, assembly GCF_051943395.1. Taxonomy (NCBI): domain Eukaryota; kingdom Metazoa; phylum Chordata; class Actinopteri; order Syngnathiformes; family Syngnathidae; genus Hippocampus; species Hippocampus bargibanti. The sequence continues at coordinate 15,589,439 of NC_142740.1, read as the reverse complement.
ATGCACCAACAAACCGAAATGTCACATAAAGTAACAAAAGACTCCTTCAAGAAACATCTTTTTTTTAGCACCATTTCAAATGTGATTCGGACAAACGTGGGCCTTGCCGTTTATTGAAACATATAATATCAATCCCTTGCCCATGGTTTGCCAATTGACAATGGAGCAGTCCTGCAAAATTGCTGCCTGTATGATTTTTTTTCCTTTTCCCCTCACTATATTTAGCCCTGAGAAGCATCATGGCGGTCAGACTGCTACACTAATGGACCATTAAGGAAAAAAATAATCCTGATTAATTTTACTGATGAAAAGCAAGACCGGGAGTTGCGTTACAGCCGGCGCAGAGAATATCTTTAACAGTCGGTATAATGATTACACTTGAGCTCAGGTGTTGCACTTTGGAAGGAGACATAAGTCCGTCTCTTTATGAACAGAAATGTGAAATTTGAGGCAGGCTCCACCTCAGCCGTAACACAGCACGTTTGAGCTCTCATCCGGCACATGACGACTCTCCAAACATCAATTTCACAGAAGCAGCCCTTGAAATGTCATGTTGAAATGTGAGAGAAGAGGATGCACAAAACCGCGATAGATGGAGGACATTTAGTCGCTGTGGCGACCCCTGAGGGGAAAAGCCGAAAGGAAAAGAAGAAAAAGACGCCCTTGAAATGTCACACGAGGTGAAGATCTGGATAAAAGGTGCAAAAGCAGAATTTTTTTGGTGGGTACTTATTGGATGGATGCATTCTCCCTTTCAGAATCATTTGGTACCACCAATCCATTCAACATGATTTACTGAGTGACATTCAAGTTCTACAGTGTCGCATTACTGACATGACTGTCAAAAACAGTGCAAAAAAGTCAACAATTGTCCAGCTACACGTGAAACAGACGACATTCATACAGAGAAGCACACGGAATGTATTACACAAGTTCTGACTAGGATGGCAGCTTCCGTCACACTTTACTCAATGTCATGTAATCACAAAGACCGGCGCGGCAGTTACTACAGCAGACAGCTTATTGTGTTATCGCGTTACGTCATGAAAGGGTTTGTTGATGGTCTGCATGGTATCAATGACATTCACTTGACAGTGAGAGATCGCCAACCACCTTCAGTGGACAAAATTGGGCTGCAGGAAAGTGTATAATGATGCCCTGATAAAATATGCCAGGCTGTCCACAACCCGTCTGTTTTTAAAAGTCTGCTGTCCATATTTTTGCTGGCCTACTTCACTGACCCGCCCTCTAATACTGCGACGACAGGAGCCGCCAATGCCGCCCGGCCTGGCTTCCCATCAGGCTTTGCTCACTTTTAATCTTGTTGCTGCTGAGATCCAAAGTACAGAATTAGAGAAGACTGGCAATTTCAATAGGAATACACGCAATTTATTATATATCAGAGCACGGGGAGCGCAAAATGAAGATTGCTTATTTCATGCCCGGGTACATCCAGCACAGCTATTACTGACTGGAGAAGCATTTCCACCACCATTCATTGTTTTGAATATCCGGTTTTAACGGTCAGACATAAAATGTCTACTTTCAAAATGGCTGAAAAATACTTTATTTATTCAAAAATATGCTGTCTATTGTGAGTGTGCTGATGTTGCGACAGAAAATGACCAAAAAAGGTTAATGGCAATACTCAATCATTCATTTTCCGAACCGCTTTATCCCCACAAGGTTTGTGGTGGGTTGGGGGTGGAGGGAGTACCGGAGCCCTTCACAGCTGTTTTCAGGCCTAAGATTGTCTGCCTTGTTGCCATTGCACTCTCTCATAATCAACATGACAACCAGACATTCACATTCTATTCTTTATCTTCCACTCAAAAACTGTGCTAATCTCCAAAAGGCTGAAATATCAGCGGTATTGCAGTGGAATACAAACCAGAACGTCACAGACGAGGTGGGAGATTTATTTTGACGCCTACCGATTGAAAAACGTATTAGCTGAAAACACTTCATACACCTTGGTGGTCCGAAAAGGTTGATCCACAGCAGTAAAGGATTTAAATTCACATTGCAGGAAAAATCTTTAACTAACCAGACCGTTGATGACAGGATGACGTGTGAGACAATTAAAGGACATGTTACCGACAGAAAGATACTGCACTTCGGCTGATGCTTCATCCTCAAGCATCACATCCGGCTGATTGTCACTTATGGGGTAATCACGATTGAGATATTTTGTCTGCTTGAGTAAGAAGGGGTGTTTGTCTAGAAAACGGCATGTTTTCAGAGCTACCAGACTGTATCTGTGCCACGTCTTCAGAGAGATTAGCTCATCCAATGAGAAGCTTCGGGGTGTTCAAAGCCACGGCTTTGGAATAATAGCGATGAGTGGGAGCGCTGACCTTTAAACATGCTAAGAAAAGCAGCGCTACCTGGCCAAAAGAAAAAGGAACAATAAAAGTGGTAAGCGCAGCGGCGAGAGATGCCCCCTCGTTGTGACAGCAGGAAGAAGAGATGTGAAATACTTTAGAGGAGGTGGTGAGGGATTACACATCCTGACAGAAACATGCGGGGAGGAGAGTCAAGGAAATGGGTTGTGAGGCACTCTGAGCCAGGCAAAATGGCAGCCATGAGTAGCACGCCGTGGTTTGGAAGGCTGACAGTTGCAACCTGTCCTCTTAAAGAGCTGGAGAGATGTGTCATGGTTGTCTGCGATTAATAGTGCAGCCCATTATATGGGAGGTGGGGACAAAAATAAATAAATAAAAAAAAAGAAAGCTCCAAATGCAAAAACAGTAACACCCTAACGTATGAGTGAACAGTGAATCTTGGTGTGTGATAGCAGTTGTCAGCCTCTGTGATGAGGCTTAGGTGACAGGAAACAGAAGGATGGAGGCGTAAACAGATTGACGAGGAGAAAGCGGCGAGGGAGCCTCAGCTCAATCTGGCTTGAAAGAAAATAAAATATTGGGCAATATTTTACTCATTAGCTCAGCAACTTAAGAAGTCCAAGATGGCGCCCGAGTAGGCAGCCTCAGCAAGTGCTCTCATGAGCCTTGCTTTTTTTGGTTGTTTTTGTCTTGTTTTGTGTTTTGTTTTGTCACTTTTGTGTTGTTGTGCATCGTGTGGAACAGATACGGATTGTTTTTCAGCATTTTTGACCACGACATTCATCAAGGAGGAGACTGTGCTGAGCGGTTGCGCCTTTTCGGCAGCATGGATATGCCAGTACTGTTTTTGAATGGGAGGAATGTCGAGGCCATTCGACTGCCATCGCTGGACACCACAGGGGCCATTGTGCTTTTTTGCGCCTGTAATGGGCAGCATCTTCACAGCCCCGCTTTGTTCAGTGGAAGGTCAGTGCTGTTGGCAGTCTGCGGCTGGATGGATGCATGGCTTGAGGAACCCGCAATAAGAAGAAAGGAGCGTCAGCGCAGAGCGCCGATGCGTATGTGGAACTTTTGCGGCTTGGAATTGAAGCAGATTTATGTGGAACAGGAGATGTGAGACAATCTCTTTTCGTCAATGGATGCTACAGCTGCGTGTTTGCTTTCAACATTTAGCTTGTAGTCGACGTGCACATTCCACCATGATGTCCCTGATCCACTGGTGGAAAGACGCTTTGATCCTCTCCTCTTTCATCTAGAACTGCTTCATGTCATCACAAAGAGGGTACAGCAAGTCCTGAAGAATGAATGTCTCTGTGTCTTTGTTCTGTCATATTGTCTCTATGCTGTCATATTTGTTATTTAGTTTTTTTTTTTTTATTTTGACTTCAAGATGGCGCCGCGAGAGTGGCTGCCTTTCCAGCAGCTCATGTATTTTGTTTTTCTACTTTCATTCCTTTCATCACTTTGCTGCTGTGAAATGTAAATTTCTCCACTGTGAGACTAATAAAGGCATATCCAACTTAGTTTGCAATACATTTGACATAATTTGGAAAAGTCACTTTTTAATTGCTTGTGGACACGTACTTGGGTCTCAGTTGTCACAGCTCACCAATTCACCAAAGTGTGAATTTACACAATGAAGTCAATCTTTGGTAAACTGCCGTTTAAAATAAACGAAATAATAATCCAGAGGATCAAATTCCAGAGAAAAAAAATGGAGCCAGGATATAGCAGGTTAGAAATTTCACAAAGCACATGAAGGCCAAATGCTTCACGAACTGTGCTGCCAAGCAGATTGTGTCTTGGTGCACTTGTTTTATTTGTTTTATTTAGATGAGGTCATATGTTATATTTGGCGGATAAATTGGAAATTACAGTAAAGTCTCGTTATATCGATATTCTCGGGAGTCGGGAAAAATATCGATATAACCGGACTATCGATATATCTGTTCCTGCGGCATGTAAATTTTCTCCTTGCGTTCATAGAAATAGTATCGTAATAAGCAGTACTATCGATATAACTGATATCGATATAACTGATATCGATATAACTGATATCGATATAACGTGACTTTACTGTAATTTGATTGCCAAACTTCTCATTCACTCACAACAGCGCTATAGCCACATACAGTTTGAGTGAAACAAATACTGACTTTGTAAATTGGTGTCAACTCCTCTGTGAACTTTGAAAAATAATCAACACAATTGCTTCAGTATTTTGGATTTTATGAGCCTGACATGTCCCTCTCTATAAGCACTCAAAACAGTGTAATTTCTCAAAACTATTTTGTCCATGAACTCTACTATTGAGGTCATTGTTGAGATATTTTCAGTAGTTCATCCTGCCTGCTTTCATGACTGCTGTGAAACTCTCGGAGGAATGCTTTGTGCTAAGCTTGCCTCGTCCTCACTAGCTACAGGCAATGGACGGATCGCTGGTGTGTTTAAACATGGTGCATGCAGTGCCGCTCCTTTCAGTTAACCGTTGAATAAGATATACTTCTGACAAGTATTGTGCTACTTAAGTAGAATGGCAAGTGGCTAATCATGCAATTCGCTGAGTAAGAAGAGAGAACAGGAGAAGACGGAGAGGCCGTCCTAACCGCTAAGCTAATTTGAAATTTAGAGAAGAAATACCTCAAAACATGTTTCAAGGGAAGTTCAGACAAAACTCAAGATGAGGTGTTCTATTTGTATTCTGGCTCATTATTACATTTGCGTTATATGAATAAAGCAATTTTCGTTTTTTTAATTCCTTAGTTTCTTGTAAATGTGACTTCGACATAACTTTCAATGGTTGAAGTCACCAGCTTAACGATCACAGCCAGAAAAACAGAAACTTAACCCGGGTGCCAACATATGAAGAAAATCACAGAGGGATAATTCAGTCCCACGTTCTGTTGTGGTTTGACTAGTTCAAGTATAGCTATAGAGCAGTAGTTACACCAGCAGCTGTTTTATTTGTCATCGTGGTACATCAATGCCAAACCTTAGTCAGCCGAGGAGCGCAATTGCTCATTTGCAGCAGACAAAAACCCTGAAGAAATGAACGGGATTGTTTATGACTCATCAGAACTGCTTTGAAAGGAAAAAAAAACAAGAATCTTGGCTTTAGCTCGGTCTGACCACATATTGTCCATTTTTGGCACCTGTCAAACATTTCTTGGAAGCAAGTTTGAACTAATTTAGGATTCCAATCACTCTGTCAGCGCTGATTTTCCTCACTGTGATGTGAGTTTCGGTTTAAATGGGCTGTCTGAGCTGTCAGTGGCTTTTCACACACTGTTGATGCGTGACCAGAAGGAACAGACATCAATCATAAATCGCCTCATAACTGACCAGGGTGTCTTACACATAATGTCTATCTCATAAATTATCCTTTAGAATGTTGCTATCCATTTTTCCTCATGAGGGTCAGCTGCAGCCTATGCCAACTGACTTTGGGCAAGAGGTTGGCCACCCCCAGGACGGGTTTCCAGCCAATCAGAGTTAATGCCATGAAATGTTGTTTGTTTGGCGCCAGATGGTGAATAGAGTGTGAGGCTATCACGTTTTGACATTGTTATCTTGTTAAAAGCCATCTGTGTGTTAGTTAAATGCCATACTTTTTACATTCTGTAATTGCTTTGTGGGAAATTACAGACGAGTGATGTAACGTATCAGAATTTACAGACGGCTATATGTGGCGCAGTAAAGCACCTGAATTGACAACTCAACTCTTTGATTGCCCGAAATAAATTGTTTGTTGTCATTTTAACTAAATACAATACAATACAATACAATACAATACAATACAATACAATACAATACAATACAATACAATAAATGGGCAATTTTTGTGATCCCAGAAAGACTTTCTTTCTCGGCGTGAAAATAAATGCCTTAATTTGATCAAAAATAAATAAATTAAAACCAAAATAAAAAAGAAGCAGACTACAACAAACAACACAGGCTAAAATTACACCCGCCCCAACCTACAGGGGTCTTCGTCTCTCAGTCGAGATGTGTTAATTCAACAAACGTCCTTGACACCAATCACCATCATGATGCATTTTAGGGCATGACAGAACTATTTTTTCTTTTAGACAGACTTCCTGGAACAGATTCATATCAAAAACCGACGTTGCATTTGATACATAATAACATTTTAGAAGCAAGGAGGATGCTTGGTGGGGAAAAACAGATGCAGGATGGTGCATCAAGTACCCCCAGAGAAATTTAACCCAAACTGAAATTGGAAAGGCCAGTTTCGAGGATGACCAATCTGTGTCACCACACCACTTAGTTGCAACAGACAAGATGGCGGCGATGCAAAGGGCCTCCGTCGAGGTAAAGCTGAGGGCAACGGGTAATTGGGCCCTCGCCTGCATGTGAAATAGATCGGTTCTGACACAACAGGAACTGGAAGCCGGAAAACCCCACTGAGAAAGTCTTTGCTGCTGCAAACGGCAGCAATCTCGGCCCCACTTTGCGCAAATTATTCACGAGTTCCTTTGAGACGATGCGCTATGACATCAGCCAGAGCGAGGCAGTCCAAAACAACAACAACAACAACAACAACAAAAAACACGAAAGTGGCTCTGATTCGAGCGTGAGGCTGTGGGAGGGCGATGACAGCGGACTCGTCACGGGATCAATGTGTTTCTTTGAAACAAAAGCGTGATGACAGCGTGCATGAGAGTCGAGCGGCATTTGGACAATGTCTGCGGGCAACGCTTCTGCCTCCCCTCATCAATTCAGAATTCTATTGCCACTTCCACTCCACTTGCTCTTTCAGCTCACCTGTCATGCGGCAACAATGTGACGGCACACCATTGAGGCCTCACTGACATGTTTGTTTGCTATTTATTTATATGTCAACACACCACACGCCATACAGGAAAACGTATAGCACTATGATGGACAATTCATTATGTACAGTCTAATGCAAGACTATACATGACGATACTAAATGTATTACATTTCCTTTTTCTTTTACCGTCCATATCTGGCATTTAATAAAAATCAGGTTGAAGGCTGTCTTCCAAACACCCACTTCAGTGGTGATTACAACATCCACCTATGCAGGATACACATCTGGATTTTTCTAAACATTCTTTGCAATCATTGATCTTCTGCATGGATTCTGTCATGATCTGGTTGGCGACCAACGGGGGCGCTGTCGGCCCCGCCTGCACCTGCACAGGTGCTGGTCGTCCCGATCAGATTGGCGACCAACGGGTAGCGACGTCAGCCCTGCCTGCAGCCTCGCAGGTGCTGGTCGTTTTAATCACTGACACTTAAAAGGACACCCGGCACGACCATCCGATGTCGGTTCATTGTTTGCTGCATATTTGTTGCATGCTTTGTCTGCAATCGCATGCATTGTATGCTGTGCATGTGTTTGTTTAACCTTGGCGGACTTTTACACTTGATTTTCTTTTGATACTTTGTATTTTTTCCGTTCAGATGATTTTGATGTTTTACATTTTGTTCCTGCTGATCTTTATTTTAATACAATTTGTCAAACAACCTCCTGCTCACTCCTGCCTGCTTTTTGGGATCCGCACCCGCCATCACCACCTTGCAAAACGTGACAGATTCTAGTTAAAAACCATGCGCCTCTCGCAAACTGAGTTTAAACGGAATGAGAGGATTGCTTCTATTGCCCGCAAAACGTGCCCACTGCGTTCACCCCCACAACGGCGCAAACCATCACTTTCTAAACCGTTGCGCGTCTGCCAAAATACCAAAAGAAAGAACGTTCTATCCACGTGCACGAAATGGGTTACATTCAGCAGATGCCATCACACTTAGATACTGCAACATTTCATGATTACATATTGGTTACAGTTGCTTGAAATATAGGGGTATAAAAATAACTCCCAACAATGAGCCATATACTGCTTTAAAAAGTTAACAGAAACATAACTGGCGAAAATTCTATTACAGCACCTGTTGTATTCGGATTAATCCATTCATGCATCTAGAACTGCTTCATGTAATAATGTGTTTGTCCGGTACTCAAACATCATAGAACACACATGGGGAGTGTGGTTAAGATTGCACAACTGTCAATGTTGTTATGTTCCTGTTGTGTTTATTATTTTGCTTTGTGATGACTATTATGTGAAGTGCTTTGTTTCAGCTGCAGCTTGTGTGAAAGCTCCTCGCGTCGTGGCACTCCCTGTGCGGTTGCCTCTACAGCAGCTACTATCCCTTTTTAAATCCCTTTCCATTCTACTATTTTGTTTATTTATTTTATTTCTATTACACATAGAATACTTAGTTTTTATCTTTTCACCCCCCGCCCCTTTCAATTTTGCTGATGTAGATTGCAAATGTCCCCATTGTGGGACTATTAAAGGCTTTCTGATTCTGATACAAAAACAACATATTCAACATTCAATATGATGTAAATGAGAAAATATTGGTGTTGAATGTTGTGTTGGGCTGGGTAACAAATGCGGACAGAAGTGCATGCCTACCCAAAGACACAGTAGTCCATCAGCTGCCTGAAATAAAGCGACAAGAAAAAGTTAAGAAAAAGAATCTCGGCAGACTTCTTGTAATCAAACAATTTTGTAAGGCCCCTACTGAAAACGGAAGAGGAGCGCGTGTGTGATGAAGTGGCTGTTGAGCGCAATCACATCACACCAGCCTGCCTCGGTTACACGCACACACACACACACACACACGCACGCACACGCACACACACACACACACACACACACACACACACACACACACACACACACACACACACACACACACACACACACACACACACACACACACACACACACTGATTTATTAGTTTCAAGGATGCAGAGAGAAAACAAAGGAGAGATCCAAAGTATTTGACATTCCTTTCAAATGAAAGCTTGGCAAAAATACATAATGCTTCCTCTCTCATAACAGTATCATTTTAGTGTGTCATCAAATCACTACAGAATACATATAACTCATTCAAACACCGAAGAAGACGCGCTTACGACTCCCTTTATATAACAATAGCTTCAAAGCCATCACATTTTTCTTTACAACTTAGTTCTCTCAAGTAAAAACAAACAAACAAACAAAAGACAGAAAATAGCAGCCCTACACCAATTAACATGTCCCTAACGAAGTCAAATATGACCTCTTTTCGGTCGGCTGGCAGCTGGTCTTTGTAACCCTTTCAGTTAAGCATTCAAAGAAAAAAAGCGGTAATGAAGACAAGTCCGATAGGACTTTCTGACCGCCGCTTGACCTTCATATAATTCAGTGGAACACGAAGGAGGACTCCCATTTAAAATCCCTCGCGGTCAGCATAATCTCATGAATATACAGCCAGTGATTATCACTCTGTGGGTTTTACTAGAAATTAAAAGGAAATTGTACAAATAATATAAGGGCACCCAAACAACTTGGAACACGTCTGTGTAAGCTCTCAGTCGTACAGGAGTGGTCCATCGATGAGAAGGTTTCTTCAGCCGTCATCTGTACGAATGTGAAGGTTTCGGACGTTTCGCCTCCTATCCAAGAGGCTTCGTCAGCGAACTAAAGTCAACACAAACTAGGAGTTATCAGAACCCTCCAGCATAGGGCTAAACTAATACCAACTAGCACTGAAGGTAGAGAAAAGGAGTCAAAACATATCAGGAGAGCACATATCAGGAGAGCACTCACTAACTGTGGGTACCCTCAGTGGTCATTCAACAAATGTCAGAAAGAAAGAATAGGGAATGAAACCAATAATTCTCAAGATACAAAAAGGAGAGGAGTAGCAGTACCGTTACATTGCAGGAGTTTCTGAAAAATTACAAAGAGTCCTTTGGCAACATAAAATTCCTACTTATTTCAAACCGATAAACACGTTAAGGCAAAAATTAGTGCATCCAAAAGATAGGCTACCAAATGTAAAAAAAGTAATGTAGTTTATTCCATACATTGTAAGAATGAAAATTGGGGAGACTCAACAAATTCTCAAAAAAAAAAGACTTTATCAACATCGCAGGGATAATATAAGTGGACCTCAATCGGCAGTACATTTGCACCTAAAAGCTAGCAACCACTCATTTGACGACAATGAGGTTAAAATCTTAGCGAAAGAACATAGATGGTTTGAAAGGGGGGTAAAAGAAGCGATTCTTATAAAACAACAAAATCCTTCATTAAACCGGTCTGGTGGGGTGAGGTTCAATTTGGATCGTTCATACAAAAGCCTGCTTAGGCAAAACAGGTTAGGCAACTTTCGTAATGCTGATGAGGGTCGTTATGCTGATGAGGTGATACCGGTGGGAGTGGGGGTAATAGGCCAGTCGTTAGTCAGGAATGTAGGAACAATCAGTGGGGCCACAGGGAGGGGTCCTCTGCCCCCCCAACCTGAGAGTAGGGACCTATCATAGCTGTGTCCGGCGCCACCATATCTGGACATTAGGGATATATAAATGGGGCCGATACGACCAGTCAGACTTTAGTTCGCTGACGAAGCCTCTTGGATAGGAGGCGAAACGTCCGAAACCTTCACATTTGTACAGATGACGGCTGAAGAAACCTTCTCATCGTTAACAACTTAAAACCATCATATTCTCGCCGTAGGGCGGCCCGGTAGTCGAGTGGTTAGCACACTGGCTTCACAGTGCAGAGGTCGCCGGTTCGCGTCCCGGTCCGGCCTCCCTGTGTGGAGTTTGCATGTTCTCCCCGGACCCGCGTGGGTTTTCAACGGGTCCTCCGGTTTCCTCCCACACTCCAAAAACATGCATGGCAGGCAGATTGACCACTCCAAATTGTCCCTAGGTGTGAGTGTGCGAGTGACTGTTGTATGTCTTTGTGTGCCCTGCGATTGGCTGGCAACCAATTCAGGGTGTCCCCTGCCTCGTGCCCGAAGACAGCTGAGATAGGCTCCAGCAACCCCCGCGACCCTCATGAGGAATAAGCGGTACGGAAAATGAGATGAGATGAGATGAGATATTCTCGCCGTAAGACATCCTATGAATTTTTCTCTCAGCAAAATTAAAAGCGGCTCTCAGGTTTCTAAATACCCAGCAATACATTAGGACGGCAAAACTGGAATTATACACAGCCAAAATTAAAAGCGGCTCTCAGGTTTCTAAATACCCAGCAATACATTAGGACGGCAAAACTGGAATTATACACAGCAAAATGTTTCACGTCTATTTTTTTTAATGAAATGGCTCGAAAAGTCAGACGAGAACAATAGAGTAGCGCGGCATTGCCTTAATTTCTTGCACAGAAAATGCAGTCAAAAGTCACGCAAGCCTCCTTCCTGATTTAATTATTGGGCAGATTCCAGACAGGTTGATGGAGGAAACTCAATATGTTCCGTATGTGTAGAGAAAATAGTTTTTTACACCCTCATAGAGCCTTGACAATACATCACAAGTGGTCCTTAGAGGACAACCGACGTCACTTTTTTGTTTCCTAACTGACATCAGAAAAATGTTGTATAGCATCTAACATACCTAAAACATGCAGTATGATATTTTTATTCAAATGCAAAACACCAATAAAAATGACTTAAAGTGTCCAAAATCTGCAAAAAATTGAGCTGCGAATTGGGCACAAAGTCCCGCCCCCAGTTCGTGACGTTACGCCAAGACGTCTTGCATTGCTGGAATATCAAAACAACGGCTTCAGATTTGGAGAATATGCTTTCTTGTTACACATCCAGTTATGAATATGATTCAAATAGTTCTGAAGAAGAAAGCATACATGTTTGCAAGAATTTATTCTGTGTCATTTTGAGGCATCAGTGGTGGGAAATGTCGCACCCAAGGGAGGCAGAAAATGGCGACAAAGCCGTGTAGGGAATTAGTCAGCCCGTTTCCACAGGCTGATAAATTCCTTCCATGGAGCTTGGTCGCCCTCTTCTGGTGGCTTTTTGGTGCAACACGAGGTTTTCAGACCAAACAAGTCCAGCAAAATACATTGACGTGATGGAAGGACTGCTACAAGGTGTCTTTTTTTTGGTCTGGGGCGTTTCTTCAGTGACGTCACGTACGGACTCGTCACCAATTCAAAAACAAGACTTCCTGAATATTCAGTGCGAGTCTTAAAACGTAAAATATAGCTATATGCGGCGGAATATTTGTAAAATACATTCAGTAGAAGTCATTTGAAGACATTTTACAAATTATGGACACAACTTGTCCGGAGACGTTGGTTGTCCTTTAAGTGCATAAACTACAAATTTCTACATGACATTAACCGTATTTCATTGATTAAAGCAGCTAGCGTTCTCAGTTTCTGTTTTGCGCTCGCTCTGACGAAATTGGGATCATCAAAGCGCAGACAAAAAAAAGACAAAATGAGTTGATAAGCCCCCTTTCCAGTGTTGCTGACCACACGAGTCTAATCTGAGCTGTAATTACATCACTGGAAAGTGCCCGACGAAAGCGCTCTCGTGTGTAATTATGAAAGACGGGCAAAAACTCGAGTCAGCCCGGCGGATCCAAGCGGTTCATGAGTGGGTCGACAGGACAGTATGTCGTGGTTGCCGGGGCTCAGCTGCTGCAAATGCGGTTGGTAAACCAACTGGAAGGACTGAAAGCCTCTGAGCGTTGAATCATTTTATTCTCCGGGAGCCGATAGACTGTATTTCCTGATGTGATATTCCACGGGGTGACATAAATCTTTTTGCACCGGTGTTCTCCTAGTTGGAAGTGAGAAACTCTGAAATTGATACACAAGACCAAGTCGCAGATGAATTTGTAGTATGATATAGCCTGACTTGGGAGGCACGATCAGTTTTCATTCATGAATGATGTGACAGTCTTTGGTTTTCAGTTATGTTATGTGCTTGACTGCCCACCAGTCTAGGGTGTAATTATCCAATTACAGATGCTGAACTAATAATATTTTTTAAATACTGTACAATGGTAGTTCTAGTAAGGAAAGTCTCTTTATATGACATTTTTAAGTTATGAAATGCCTCAAAATGAAAATGTTGCCTCTATTTACAAAAGAAATGTCAAGATACAAAAGGTAAAAATGCAGTATTGGTGTCACAGTGGCGGAAGGGTAAACGTCTCCAAGAGCAGTTGTAACAATTTCATCCATTTTGTAATCACTTCTCTAATCTTCAGAATCACCAAGTTGTCTTTGATCTTATTTCATTGTCTTCAAAAAAGACGAGTCAATGAGCCACATGCTGTTTTACCAAGTTCTCATCTGCAAGGGAGGTTATTCCCAATAGCTGATAAAAAACGCACGCTGCTCAAGTTGTTCCACTCTCTTAGCTCCAGCCGGGAAGCGGCTGTCTCTCCGATATCACGTTCCACAAACTGTTTTCCGAGAAGGCTAAAATGAGAATGCCGCTTTGATCTAATTTGGTTTTATTCATAGATTTGATTAGATGAGCGTGGATCAAATGTTGCGCTTATGGATTGGAGGAAGATGACGTTCAAGTATGGATTCGCACTGGCTCGGAGCCAGACTGGAGAAAGGCAAATGTCGGGAATAGTCATATCCAGATGGCGAAGGCGGGCACGAGCCTCACACTCTCATCCGTCATGGTGGCCGATTCGCATTATTAAATGTTTTGCTTTATGGCTACTTAGTCACAGAATTTCAATCTGGAAGTAGTTTTGAAAGCATATAAAGTGAAATGAACTGGAGACAGCACCAACAACAAGTGTATTATAGCACAATGGCACTAAAATCGGACCACCAATTTTTTTATACTCACCTAGGAGGAGCATTCAGTTCAGTCTATAAATAATATGACATCAGAGTAACATGATGTCAAGGAAACTAGTGGTTAGGACTGGTTAGGAAGAGTCCCAAAGAAAAGGAACGGTAGCATTTGGTTTTAACCAAAGTGCCTCATTTTTTGCCACGGGCCACATTGTAGTTACGGTTTTCTTTCAAGGGCCGTACTGAATTTGGGAAAGCCATTAGAATGTTTCATTTCCATCACATACTATATTTAGAGTGAACAACAAATTAATGAACGTTTGTCTAGTTTTCAAATTTGAAGGAAAAAATAATGACTTATTGTGGTTTACATGGGACAATTTCACATTTTGGTTTGGACTTTAGCAAGCATCATGGCACTTGACATGCTTGATTTACTTTCGTGGGCCGAATAAAATAATGTGGCGGGCCAGATTGGACCCCTGGGCCTTGACTTTGACACATGTGATAAAGTGCAATACATCATTCGTACAGAGACAAAATAAGCGGGATGAAACCACCGAATCTTTTTTTGAATCAAATACGGTATTTAAATCATTAGATTAAAAAATAAATAACTAAAAAGTATGACATATAACATTATGTGTATATATATATTTAAAAAAAAATCATTGCCTCACCCCTCATGGGTGGTGTCTGTCCCCCATTTTTTAGCTCGGGTCCTCTACCAGAGGCCAGGAAGCTTGGGGGTTCTGCGCAGTATCCGTGCTGTTCCCAGCACTGCGCTTTTCTGGACCGAGATATCCGATGTTGTTCCCGGGATCTGTTGCAACCACTCATCGAGTTTGGGGGTCACTGCCCCGAGCGCTCCGACCACCACAGGCACGACTGTCACCTTTATCTTCCAGGCTCTCTCCAGCTCCTCTCTGAGCCCTTGGTATTTCTCGATTTTCTCATGTTCCTTCTTTCTGATGTTTCCATCACTCGGGACCGCTACATCCACGACAACGACTTTCCTTTCCCCTTTATCTATAACCACGATATCTGGTTGGTTGGCCATTACCATCTTGTCAGTCTGTATCTGGAAGTCCCACAGGATATTTGCTCGGTCATTCTCTACTACTTTGGGAGGTGTTTCCCATTTTGACCTTGGGGTTTCCAGTCCATACTCCACACAGATGTTTTGATAGACTATGTCAAGCACCTGGTTATGGCGCTCCATGTAGGCTTTCCCTGCCAGCATCTTACACCCTGCAGTTATGTGTTGGATTGTCTCAGGTGCCTCTTTGCACAACCTACACCTTGGGTCTTGTCTGGTGTGGTATATCCCTGCCTCTATGGCTCTGGTGTTCAGGGCCTGCTCTTGAGCAGCCAGGATGAGTGCCTCTATGCTGTCCTTTAGGCCAGCCCTCTCTAGCCACTGATAGGACTTCTTGAGATCAGCCACTTCTGCTATGGTTCGGTGGTACATCCTGTGTAGGAGCTTTTCCTCCCATGATTGTCCCTCTTCCAGCACCTCATCCACTGTTCCCCATTGTCTGAGACATTCTCTGAGTACATCATCTGTTGGAGCCTTCTCTTTGATGTATTCATGGAGCTTGGATGTTTCATCCTGGGCAGTGGCTCACACACTCACTAGTCCCCGACCTCCTTCCTTACGGCTTGTGTACAGTCTCAGGGTGCTGGACTTGGGATGGAACCCTCCATGCATGGTGAGGAGTTTTCGGGTCTTAACATCCGTGGTCTGAATCTCTTCCTTTGGCCACCTTATTATTCCTGCAGGGTATCTGATCACTGGCAGGGCATAGCTGTTTATTGCCCGGGTCTTGTTCTTTCCATTGATCTGGCTTCTGAGGACTTGCCTCACCCGCTGGAGGTATTTGGTCGTAGCCGCTTTCCTTGTTGCTAGTTCGAGGTTGCCATTGGCCTGTGGTATACCAAGGTACTTGTAGCTGTTTTCAATGTCTGCTATTGTTCCTTCAGGGAGTGAGACACCTTCAGTGTGGACTACGACCATCCGACTACATTTCTCCAGCCCGAATGACATTCCAATTGCTGTAGATCCTGGTTGTGTGGATCAGGGAGTCTATGTCCCTTTCACTCTTAGCATACAGCTTTATGTCATCCATGTAGAGGAGGTGACTGATCATAGCTCTATTTCTGAGGGGGTTCAGTCCTATGCAGAACAGCAGGTATATGCCACATTTGATGGACACTTGTGTTAGTGGCTTGCCATTGGCTTCAAGTGTGGTTTTCCACATCCTCATCGAGTTTGCAACGAAGGCTCTCAGAGTCCTGTTGACCTTATACAACTCCAAGCATTCAGTGATCCATGTGGGTGGCATTGAGTCATATGCTTTCTTGTAATCAAACTAATGCCTTTCTGTGCTTTGCTCATGAATTGATCCATGTGTCCACTTATCCTAGCAGCAACGATGCCTGACATGAGCTTCCATGTTGTGGAGAGACAGGTTATTGGCCGATAGTTGGAAGGAACTGCACCCTTTGAGGAATCCTTCATGATCAGGATTGTTCGCCCCTCGGTTAGCCATCCTGGGTGAGTCCCATCCATCAGCAACTGGTTCATTTGTGCTGCTAGGCGCTCGTGGAGTGCAGTGAGTTTCTTTAGCCAGTAGGTGTGGACCATATCATACCTGAGACTCTTTCTTGTATATCTGCCGCTGTGATGGTAACTGGGTTCTGTTCAGGGAGGTTGCTGTGCTCCTCTTTCAGAGTCACCAGCCATTGTGCACTGCTGTTATGTGCGACCTCCTTCTCCCATATGCCTTTCAGTATCTTTCAGTTTTCCAGCCTTGGAGGGTCTGCTCTGCTGTTAGAACCCTGCCACTGAACCCAGCCTGTTTATTCTTCTGGCCTCATTCTGTTTCGTGTACCTCTTTAGGCGACTGGACAAGGCCTGGAGCCTTTGTTTGGCAGTTTCGAGTGCTTCAGGTATGGTTATCTGCATGTACCTCTTGGGTATTGGCCTTTTATTCACACCTCTGTGGGTCTCCGTCAATTGACATCTTTCCGAGCCGCCTTGATCTTAGCCTCCAACCGTCTTTTCCATGGTGGGTAACATATCTCGTGGCTCTCATGGTTGCTCTTGTAGCGAAGCATCCCTAGGATCGCTGAAGCGTATATCAGCTCATTGGTTTCCGTGATTGTTCCGGTCGGGATTGTTCTCAGTGCTGCATTCACAGTTTCCATGAGACTTTCAGGTGGTACTTCACATACACTGTAAACCCGAACAGTACTACTGACTTAAAGTCATTGAGGTCAGTCAACTCAAAAGCCGATTTTTGTTTCAAAAACTCAAACGTTTTGAGTTTTTGAATGAGTCCTGCGTTTTTAATTTGCAGTAGATCAATACTGAGTCTGAGTATCAATAATGAGTTCATGGCAATCGTTTACTCAAACATTTTGAGTTCACGGCAGGAAGATGCGTGATGACGTCACTGCGTGCTCTCATTGGATGCCATTTGAATTCTCAACGGCTGAATCTGGCAGAGACCAACGGATTATTTATTTTAAATTAGGGTGGAAAGACAAACAATCGTATTTAATATACTATATATGTATACTACAAGGACCCAGTGTGTCAATGCTGTAGTCGCTCCACAGGAAAGGAATCTTTTGGAAAGTCCGTTTGGGGCATTATATCCGCCGCTCGAGCCAAGGAGTTCTCCTAATGTTACGAGCTCTTCTGTGGTAAGTAGGAATGTTTCTTAAACGTCTCTTGTTTGTTGAAAGACACAACAGGGTTATTAGGAGAATTGTACCGCGAAGGTTTGTTTGGGCGATGGTGCAGTAATATCTATCACGGGGTGGTGCGAGTTATGTTTGTGTCCGCGAAGGTTCGAGAATAATGGTCAAATGGGTGTTAAATTAAGTTTTATATGAACTTCAAAAGTTATAAGGATCACCCGAAATCCACCACACAGATGCTGCAACGCCAGCAGGTTGGTGCTTTGAGTTAACTTTGTTTTAAACGGCAGCACAATAAGTCATGCTAATTCAACGTGCAACAGTTGTGCTGCCGTTTTAAGAAGGCACTAAGTAAATAGAATGCTAGCCAAATGAAATATCACTCTGTACAATTGGTGTAGTTTTAAATGGTCATTCATGTGTAAACATAAAACTTTTTAAATGTATTTTTGAAACTGCAAACACAATTTTTCAAACTGCAAACACCTGACTGGCTTGATGGCATCATTTAATCTGGTAAATTAGATTATTTATTCAATTTAAAAAGTAAACATGGATCAAGGTGTTTTATTAAATTAAATGATTACATTTGTTGTCTGTTTTTTCTATTCAACCTTTTAGCCCCAGGGTGGAAATTGAGTAAAACCGCCATTATCTAAGGTATGTTTACATTTTTATTAATGCTACATGATTAATTACCCGAATCATATTAAAAATAATACATGTATGTATTTTTTATATTGAACAGAATTTTACCTAAACTTAATTCTCCATAGGTCTCCATAGGCCACTGTCTTGGGTTTGAGATGCTGAAGACAAGTACTGCAATGTTAAGCTCTTGTCGCTTTCCCCAAATTAAAACTTTGCTTTTTATCTCCTCTTGCTTTTGATAAAGAACAGCATGATATACACGAGACGCAGTCTGGCCCTTCGTGCTCTCCATGCATACCTACGAGAAGATGACTCACAGTTCTTCAAAACATGCAATGTATGTATTGCCTGACTTAACACAAATGTCTATTGATGTATTTTGCAGTGGGAAGAGACATTGAAAACATTGAAAACATTCCTGTCGCACTTCTCTCCGTGACAACTGACAACTAGCGCCATCTTTTTAACCCCAACAGCATTTCTGTTGTGATAGAAGATGGCATTATTGTGAGATGTCTCCCCAGGTTCGCTGATACACACCTCTTTTTGTTTGGTTTAATGTATGCACTGCATTTAGATTCTCCCAAAAAAATAATCCACACATTCACCTTCATTCAGAAAACACACTGTGTCTTGATGATAACAGACCACTCAAACCACGCCTGCTAAGTTTAAAAAATGCTTTGTTCCGCAATATTGAAGGCACCAGTACCTCCAATATTACGGAACAAAGCAACACTGGATAAGTAATTTCATAGTTTTACTCTGCTTTGTATACTGTGATATCATGAGAGGCTGGCTCTCAGCGGGATAGGACAAGAAGTGCAATGGACGACAGGTTTGGATACAAACAAAGGTTTTAATCAAAGGTTTCAGGGGGGATTCACAAGTAACAAAGGTTTGAATAGTGTCTCTTCCAATACTTAAATCAAAATAAAGTCTCTTCTGAGGTAAAACTGAAGACGGAGTTCTTTTCCAAGAGTCTTTAGGCCTCACCCCTCTTGACGTCCTCCTCATGTAGCCTAGCCACCTTAGCAAGGTCCAAATCCAGTGTCCTGTCGTGTGGTCCCAACTGGCAATGAGTTCCACGCAGCAATCGAGCTTGTCTTTCCCCAAGCTGCACACTCAGAGGGTCTCTGCCTTAAGAGCCTTGCCTGCCAATCCCGCCCTGATCAGCTGCAGGTGTGTGGTTTTAATTGCTGCCTTCCACCAGATGGGGCCAAGACTCTCTCTGGGTGGAGCCATCTTAGGGGGATGTATTTGGCCTCCAGGACACAGCCTCTCGTGACATCACAATACCTAAACATTGATGTACTGTTTGTGACTGATTTTCTATTCATAATTTGATGTGTAAACCTGGATTTCACTAAAATGTCTTTTTTCATTTCATGAATACTGTTTGTTTTTAGTAAGTTTTACTTTGATTTGCACCTTATGACGAGTACATTGAAATGTATTCTCTTGTATTTATTCAAGTCTATGCTTGTCAGAGAATTTATTTTTTAACAGAACAGCACAGTATAATTTGTTGTTTTTTTCTGTTTTGTTTTGTTGTTGTGTTTATTTCACATCTTTATCACGATGTTGTGTTAATTACTAAAAAAGAACTGCTCAGGGGTTTATTTGTTGTTTTGGTATGTGGACATGCTGTGCATTTGATACTGTTATCATGAATGTTTTATCAAAGGTTGTTTTAAACCTTAATAAAAAATGTGCACTAAAACAGACATGTGAGGTGGGTTTTTGTTTTTAGACATAGAAGGCAAATGTAAGTACAGTATACATGAATATATTTTTTCAGGTAACATAAATTTGAGTTGGTTACGCTGAAATATGAAACCTAATTTTAACTTAAAAATTAAGATAACAAGAAAACATTAGAGTAAACTGAAAGTACATATTTTAAGTTCATTCAAACTCATAACATTTAAGTTCAGTCAAACTCATAAAATTTATTTCCACTACTCAAAATTTTTGAGTAAACTACTCAAAAATTTTGACGTAATCAGTTGCCATACAAATTTTGAGTACTTTCAACTTGTTAGGTTTTACAGTGTAGCTGTTGTAATCGGTTTTTTAGTTGCCCAGTTTTCATTCTTGCCATGACCTTATCTCTCAGGTCAGTTGCTGCTTCGCTCAGCATTTCATTCATTGGGGCTGGCTTCCCAATGTGTGTGTGTGTGTGTGTGTGTGTGTGTGTGTGTGTGTGTGTGTGTGTGTGTGTGTGTGTGTGTGTGTGTGTGTGTGTGTGTATATATATATATATATATATATATATATATATATATATATATATATATATATATATATATATATATATATATATATATATATATATATATATATATATATATATATATATATATATATATATATATATGTATCAACACAATATTGTTTCATGAAAGCCACGCATTTGTTCAATTATAAAACGTTTTCCCCCATCCCAGCGGCCACCTCTCTGTAGCATCAGAGCCCGTCAAGCCAATCCCGTCAACACCTGACACTTTCCATTTCAGCCTGACGGCCATTTTCTACAAAACAAGCCATTAAGTGCTAACGTGGGCTCTGCTGGACGTTTCAGCGCAGCGTGGGTTAGTCAAAAACAAGCTGTGATATATTCATTATTCATGTAGGGTAAGATAGTTTTGAATTATGTAACACGGAGCATAATTTGCACCATTGCGACAACACATGAGGAGTCCTCCACATGACAAAACTCTGCAGCATTCAACATTGACTTTTAATTAAATACATTTCCTCCGGTGCCTATGCAATACTTTACCAACTAAATACTCTGTTGATTACTTCAATTTTTTTCATTTGAGGCTCAGATCTGCCCCTAGTGGAAGACCAGCAATTCGATTGACGCTGGAAAATACAATCTAATGTGATAACATGATAAAATATTCATTTGCTCTATGCAGGGTTGAATAAGTAAAGCACATTAAAACTAAATAACATGAAAGCATAATCCTCGATATAAGTTCCATTTACTATGGCTGAAAAAATACATGAGCGAGCATCACTTTGCTGCTGTGAAATGTAAATTTCTCCACTGTGAGACTAATAAAGGCATATCCAATCAAATCCAATCCAATCCAATCAGGGCGGATGGGACTTTATTATTTTAATTATGAAGCAAGGATCAGGGAAGTCCTCAATCGAGTTCAAGTCTAGTTTTTTTTGTCCATGTGAAACCCCTCCAAATGTTCTTTATCGGTTTGTTGTATTTAGACTAACATACAGCCTGACGGCAATTTAGTTACCGTGCTATATCTGTGATGCAAAGTGGCGGGTATCATTAACAACTGGAAAAGGGGATCAATCGCATCTATTTGTTAAGGCGTCATTATCTAAGACATACGTGATGTGTGCACATGTCTCTCTGTGTTACCAAATGTGGATTGGACTTTTCTGTAATACACATCCATCCATTTTCCGATCCGCTTTATCCTCACAAGGATTCGCACGCGAATCAGTCTACCATACTTGTTTTGGGAATGTGCAACTGATGAATCCATTAAGTGTTTCGGTTTGAAATTATAACTCAAGTTTGTTTGCCACGGCCAGCTTGTAGCCTTCTGAAGCTTCCGTCTTCAGACTCTTTTTCTGTCCCATTAACATTTGACATGTTTGACCAGCATGGCAACATGGCATAGCTGGTTGGAGAGTGAAAGGAATAATATGTTTTGTCAATAATAATATACGTTTTGTCAAGAGTGGGTACAAGCGTGGAAAAAGAGATCACAACCTACAATTTTTGTTTAAAGGACAACCAACACCATTTTTTGTTTTCCTAACACGAGAAAAATGTTTTCTAGCATCTAAAATACCCAAAACATGCAGTCTGATATTATTAGTCAAATGCAAAACACCAATAAAAATGACTTAAAGTGTCCCAACACTGCCACAAATGAGCTAGAAACTGGGGAGATTCAGAAAGTCCCGCCCCCTTGTTCGTGACGTAACATCAGGATACTCCTTCACAAACTGCTTTGCTCCAGAATCAAAACAATGGCTTCAGAGAGTTCAAATTCGGAGAAGATGCTTTCTTGATACGCATCCAGTTATGAATATGCTTCAAATAGTTCTGAAGAGGAAAGCATAAATGTTTGCAATCGATTAAAGAAGTCCTTCCTTCCGTATCAATTCGATCAAGCGATGAAACCGGTGAAGATCTGGACTCCGATGTAGCGCCCAGAAAATTCACAAGATGGCGCACAAGATAGCACACAAGCTGCTTTTCGTCCAGTATATAAAGCCGCTTATCAGAGCTGGAAAGCCACCCGTGATTGGTTAAATTCCGTGGTAGAAGACAGAGGGGTGGGTTTTTACGCACACACACAAAGGAGACCGCCACACAAACATCAAATGTTGAGACGAGAGAGAGCTCCTCTCTCGACAGCGCTCCAGACTAAAAAAAATGACACAGTGGAAAGTGGATGTTTGTCCGATTGGTTTGCTCCACTAAAATGGCGATTGCTCTCTTTCACCAGGTGAGCTCACAGTTAGCATGCAGTGTGACTAAATGAGTAAACATGCATCAAACTTCCGCTATCCAAGCGCCGAATCGTTAACTCTGGTTAGCTTCTTCGTTCGCCTCCGCTGGTGCTCGAATGCTCTGCTCCGTTGGAAATGGGCTGAATTGGCCGCTGGGAATTTGTCTTAACTTACACCTTCTTTATGCGTGTTACCGCAATTGGCTGCAACACACAACGATTCACCATCGCATTATTCATGTAGTTTTACTTCTAATTTCGCGAACGACAGTGTTTTCAGACGAAAAAAGCACCCAAAATGCATTGTGACGCTTTCTCGGTCAGGGGCGTTCCAAATGTGACATCACTTCGGGCATCGTCATCAACTCAAATACAAGACTTCATGAATATTCAGCGCGAGTCTTAACACGTAAAGTATAGCTATATGAGTATACTGAGTGGAGTTGTTTTTTTTTTTCTGTGAATTATTTCAATTGTGCGTTAGTGGAGATGCTATCATCATCACAAATGTTCAAGAATAAAAAAGCCCTTGATGTCGCCGAAGGTCGCATTTAAGGATCCAGTACCATCCAACTTGTGGTCGAGATTCAGCTGGCTGCCCAAGTCTCCAGAACGCAGCTATGGAAAAAAATTGCTACGAGGCTCTGATTTCACCAAAAGCAAGCCTCAGCGTCCACATCTCACCGACCGCATGTGCATTTTAGGGCCGCCGTAAAGCTGAAAACAATGCAGCTTGGCAGTGATACCGTTAAGTGGACTTAATATGGCTCTTGAGCGACGCTGACAGCTTTATGTGCAGTTGAAAGAATCAGAATGAGAAGAGCAGGGCAAAGAAATGGATGAGGTGGGGGTGGGGATGGGTAAAGGGGGGGGAGTTCAACAATGCACTCTGAAGGACTAATTGACCTGTCAGCAGACATTTTATTACTGACATCATCAGTGCACCCCTCTGCTCCGATTGCATTCATTCCAACAGTAACTTCCTCACATCGACGCTACAACAAAGGAACATTCGCGGCCCCAGATAGGTGGTTAACGATCCATAACGTCACGATATAACAAAGTGGGGGCGGATAATGACATGCCAAAGCTGTCCAGGACATCTTCAATCACAACGAGAGGTGGCGGTTGTTCAATCAATAAGGACGTGGAGGACCTATTTGAACTCTGTCGTTAACTAAAATGGAAGCATGGCCGACTAAGAATACAGTGCCCCCAGAGCCTTCACGGCACACGGCAAGAACACGACGACGGGCAACATACAAAATGTGACAATAAAGAAACAAGATTGCAGAAGCCGAGCTGATGACTGTGTGTTAACTGACCAGGTGAATATGTCACAGTATTTGGCAATATCTTGGAATTCAAAATACTCAAATCATCTTTGCTCATTGAAATTAATGGAAATGGGCAAATTTCCGCTTCGCCGAGACGACTTCATTACGACGACTAATCATTTAAATTTGCTACATTGATTTTAGTGAGGCAAAGTAGTGTTCTGATTTAATAGCAAGTTCTTTTTTAACAATGTCCCGGCATCATGTATATTTTTAAAGCCAAAGCAACCAATATCTATATTTGTATGACATAAAGATAATGTTTATGAACATCAATCATATCAAATATATACAAAATACACAACCTATTAAATCAACAACAACAACAACAACAACAACAGAGACCGACGTGTGGGAATACAAATGTATGGTGATGTTGAAGGGAGCAGGGGTCAAACCATCACCCACACCACTTTGTCTTGTTCAGTGCTTCTTTTACGGTTTTTGTGCAGTGCACCACCACCGCCATTTGTCACTTGTCTCATTCCGAATTTTCTTCTGGTGTCAAAATGGATTATTCTTTGCACCACCTCAAGCTGTGTGACAAAAAGTGACACAAACGCAAAAGCCAACAGAAGCACACTGGGACAAAACTGAACCATTTTAGAGCAGAATAGTGGCAAAATGGTTGCACAACACATGACATAAGCAGTCGGCCAATTGGCATGGAATCATATGCATGGCTGGCACAGGCTCCTTCCCTTTTTAGGGAGAGTCAAAGCCTTGCTCAAGGGCGCCCCAGGGCATGACCAGATTGCTGGTCTGGGCAATCAAACTGTGACTTCTGAAATTCTGAAAAAGCTGAACAGTGTGTTTCCTACTGCTACAACTGTGGTAATGACTGCTCTATCTCTGGCTTTGGTCAGCTTAAGCAGCACGTCAGCGCATTGAATGGGACATTAGTTGAATTCTGATGGGGGAGGGGGGGTGACGACTCGGGCACAAATGCCACCAATCAATACAGTACACATAGTGCGGCACTTTTCTGAGGTAATGAAGGTGAGGGGGGGGGGGCATTAATGTTCCACGACAAGCTGTAACGATAATAATTGTCATTGGTGCTAACTGCATTGTTGCCATGGCAGGTGAGAGAAGAGTAAACTGTCCTGTAGCTTTTGGATGGGATACGAAGAACAGGCACAATGAAAGCGGTCTTGATGTTGTGTGTCAAGCTACCGTGGGTATCGACACCAAAAACTACATCATCTTCACACCGTTAAAGTAGCGAAACACGTCTAGATATAAAACAGTTGTAAGTTTTTCTTAAGTGTGCCGAATACGGGAGATAAGCTCACCCAGGACGGGAACTTGAACGGCGCTCCATCCACATCTGCACTGCTGCGATGTTGTGGTGTTCTCTCGCAACAGCTCTCTGTCTCTTTCCTCTAGCACCTCCTAAAACAAGCCCCTACCCTCCTATTACAATCAACAGGGGACGGAGGAGTGAGGGGTGTTTCGTCGTCCTCGTCGTCGTCGTCTCGGCGAAGCGGTGAAGGGCAACCACCGGCGGCTCGGACTGAAGCTGCTCTCTACGCTCGGTTGCACGTGTGTGTGCGCGCGTGTACGAGAGCGTGTACGCGTGTACTAGTGCGCGCGCGTGTTTTGGAAACAGGACCCTGATGCTGTTCAGTGAGGATCATCTGCCCCCACAACCCCAAGCCTTTTTCTGTCTCTTTCTTTCCTGCTCAGTGTGTGCGTGTGCGTTCATGTCCCACAAGTGAAAAGGAAAACAATTAGCTCTTCGTCAAACATATTCATGTCACTCTTGCCTGCATGTGTGAGAAGAGGATCTGCATTTTACACACGAGTGTGTGCTTTTGAGAGAGTGACCGAGTGACAGAATGATTGACTGAGTCCATATTTATGGAAGAATGATCAACAGGTGTGCCATAGGGCCATTCAGTTTCATTTCATTTGTCCAAAAAAATGATGTGTAAACCCCAAATAGCATCTCTGGCATCAGGGCATCCAAGTTGTTCATCTCAGTGGAGTACAGTGACAGGCTGGACATTTAAATGCTCTGAGGACACAAGTTACATAAAGAACCAATTGCTTGCCATTTGTTTAGTGACATCCCCCAATACTTTTCCAATGTAGAATATTTGCCTTTGTTACAATACAATCCAACACATATTGATTTATATAGTACCTTAACAACAGCTGAAGCTGTAACAAAGCGCTCAACATGGACAGCTATCATATGCAGGAAATAAAGCAGTCACAAAGATAGTAGAAAGCACCAAGGAGTGAAGCCAAGATCAAGTCGGAATCATGCTGAGTCAAATGCCAAAGAGTACATGTGAGTTTTTAGACGGGTTTTAAAGATGGGCAGTGAGAGAGCTTGCCAAAAGTTCAGTGGCAGTTCATTCCAGAGAGTGAGGCCAGCAATGGAAAAGGCTCGATCCCATCTAAGCCTCTGCTTAGTTTGCTTGTTCCATGAAGTCGGCTTTCAACAAAGTATCTGAGTTGAGGGTGTGCGACAGACTAGCGGGGTAACAATGAGACTACCAGAAACTCACTGACCACACCACTTTATTGAATCGAGTTGTCTCAGGCGATGAACTGTAGATTGCAAATTTCCCCATTGTGAGACGATGAAAGGCTTTCTGATTCTGATTCTGAGCTTGCCACACATCTAATTACAGGTATCTGAACATGCAACATTACGCGGCATCGTCCTGTTTCAGTGAGTTCTGACTGAAAGGCAAAGATCTAAGCTTACATTGTTATGCATCAGCACAACTTTTATTTTAATTTGTGCAATACGTTTCGAATTGACTGGTCTTAAAGGACAACCGACACCACTTTTTTGTTTCCTAGCTGACATCAGAAAAACTTTTTATGGCATCTAAAATACCCAAAACACGCAGGATGATATTTTTAGTCAAATGCAAAACACCAATAAAAATGACTTTAAGTGTCTGAAAACTACTTCAAATTGAAACCGGAAGTGGCCAGTTTCAGAAGGTCCCGCCCCCTTGTTCGTAGTGTCACGCCAAGACGTCTTTCCTTGCTCGAGAATCAAAACAATGGCTTCAGATTCGGAGAAGATGCTTTCTTGTTACTCATCAAGTTCTGAATATGATTCAAATAGTTCTGAAGAGGAAAGCATACATGTTTGCAATTGATTAAAGAAGTCCTTCCGTGTCATTTTGAGGTGTCTGGACTGAAATGTAGCACCCACAAGATGGCGACAAAGCTCCGTGGTCAGCTAATATCAAATAGTTGTTAGGTGTAACACACAAGGATTCACCGTCGCGTTATTTATGTGTTTTCCTTCTAATTTCGACATCAACACGGATCAACACGAATTTTTCAGACCAAACAAAGTACCGCAAAATGCATTGAGGTGATGAAAGGACTGCTACAGTGTGTCCTTTCTCAGTCAGGGGTGTACCTCCCATGACGTGACGTCAGGACTCGTCACCAACTCAAAAACAAGACTTCTGGAATATTCAGCGCAAGTCTTAAAACGTAAAATATAGCAATATGCGGTGGAATCTTTGTAAAATACGCTCAGTAAAAGTCATTTGAAGCCATTTTACAAATTATGGACACAACTTGTCCAGAGGCGTCGGTTATCCTTTAAGTGACTTAATTGATTCCCGCTAAAGTTTGCGGCAGGAAATTTCCCTTCATTATTCAGAGGATGAAAAATGAAACTGAGTAAGAAAAATTTAACAGAGTGCAGGTGGTGTGCATCTCTGAGGGTGCACAATGATTTGGTCCTGGTCCAAATTCATATTGCTCAGCCTCTGTGCTCTCCCGAGTGCCTTCCCACTTTAATCTGTTTTTTGTCCTTTTGGGCTGCATGCTACAGTGCATTTGCTGCAATGTTTTGGGCTGCTGTAACTCATATTAAACAAACATAATCAGCTGGTTGCAGACAACAGTGACTTAGAGTGACAGTCGTATGGAGACAATATTCCCACTGGAAACCATGGAAACTAACTAACCCAAACTGCGGCCATTATAAGTTGTTTTTGTTTGTATGAACTTATATGGAAGTGTCTTTTGGTGTTTGTATAATACAAATTCAATGTTTTTTAAATCACAAGAGTACAGATGCGTGAGATCCAAAAATAATGCTATTTTCATGTTAAGCTCATGCTACAACCTCATTTTTACATATTAGTTATGCTTCCTGATTACATTGTTGGTGTGAGTCTCTTTATTTTGGTGTCACAATGCAATTATATGGAGCCATCCATTATCCGTACCGCTTAATCCTCACTAAATTCGCGAGAGTTCTGGGGCCTATCCCAGCCGTCTTCGGGGAGTACGCAGGTTGCACCCTGAACTGATTGCCAGCCAATCGCAGGTCACACTGAGACGAATAAACACTCACACTCAAAATCTCATCGAGGGAAAATTTTGAGTGTTCAATCAGCCTGCCATGCGTGTTTTGGAAATGTGGGAGGAAAATGCAATACACGGAGAAAATCCTCCCAGGCACATGGGTAACATCCAAAGTCCACACAGGGAGGCCGGAGCCGGAATCGGACCCTGCACCTCTGCACTGTCAGGCTGATGTCGAGCCGGAGATGAGCGTCACTTATTATGCAAGCAACCTAACAATAGACCATAATTCTGCGCCTGAGGCAGCGCAGCAAGTCACATCCAGGTGAAAAATGGAATCCCACCCTACTAAAGAACTGAAATGTCCCTTCTTGAGACATCTTGCACTGAATCGGGATTGTTCTTTTTGGTCCCCACCTCTTTTCTTGTGACCTTCATCAATTTCCTCCACTCTTTCCTCAGGAGGCTCCCTACAGTAAAGCACAGTTATAATACCCCCATCACCCCAACCCACCCGCCCTGCACACTACGCGAACGCACTTTACACACGCTCCTATCCTCCCAGGAGCTTCCTCAGGCTGCATATTGCTCCACAGTAAATTATTGAGCGGGCGCATGTTGATAAATACGATATACATAAAACATGAAGCCAATGCTCCTCGATAACTACGCAGGTTGAAAAGGCTGTACGTCAACTCGGGACTCAAAAGTCATTTGTCAATTTCAAAATGCCCTTATTACTTGCCAGTGCCCGTGTGAGAGCTGCTTGGAGATGTTGTGGCGGGTGCACATCAACAATCAGGGGACACATTGTGCTGTATTTGTTGACTACTGTAACAATACCACGATAATTCTTTTTTTTTCTGTTCTTTATGCTTCATATGTAAAGAACTACGGACTACAAAGTGTCGATATTTGCCCCCAAATTTATCTCCTCTGGAATTAAATATTCACTTCTGACTTATCAGTTACCTATGCGCAATTTTCTTTTGACAACGCAGGAGATCAACCCCTGCCAAATTCTGGTTGATGGCTGTCATTGGTAGCTCATGAATTAATAGCTTTATATGTTTGTCAGAAAGGGGCCTTTGCACCATTGTGTGAGTGAACACAGCTGACTCGCTTAGTAGCAAATAGAACCAGCTCCTGTCATATTTGGTTTAATATGTTTGTTTTTCAATCGCAAACACCCCTTTTGTAGCCTACTGTAAGCGGCATTAGAAACAAAATAATCCAATGACCCCTGAATGGGACAAATTTATACACACAATCTAAACAGCTCAAGCCCCCACCGCAAGCGATCTTATTTCTGCGCATTCCACCATAAGCGCGTCACCACGATCCGAGCAAAGGACACTTGTTAAAAACTACAAAACTTTTCAATAATGCAATATGACGCCTCTGGCAAAGTAAAGCTGTTGGTCCCATTAGTGGACTCCCACGCCACCAAAAACCAAAACAAACAAGAGAGGCAAGAATCAAAGCCTCCCACACAGCAGTTCCTGAGAAGAGAGAGCGGATGAATGTTTGATGCGAGGAATAATGATTTTGGTGAAGTCAATGGGCCGTAGTCTCACAACATACCACGTCCAGTTACGTCAGTAGAAAATACTCTTGAACAATGGCTGAGTTTGTTTCAACAAGTTTCTCTCGGGGTAACGCTTTGGCAAGAAATGCAATTGCTGGAATTACTCTTCAATAGTGTCTCAGAAAAGTTTTGCACCCCATAATCAGAAAATTCAAAGGCACAGTTTATACAATAAAAACAGCATGGCATAATATTGTACTTTATAAAAACAGTAACAATGACATATAATGCAAATAATTAATTACTGTATTTTACGGTGTATAAGGCGCACCCAAAAGCCTTCATTTTGTTCAAAAGATGACCCTGTTATATGGGAAGTAATATTGACCCACTACTGTCAGCAGCCATCGACTCCATTTGCCGCTGGAGAAGAAGTAGTCCGTAACTCTAGCCTCAACTGGAGCACCTTATAATTTGGAAAACTTTGACATACAGTAAAGTCTCGTTATATCGATATTCTCGGGAGTCCGAAAAATATCGATATAACCAGGACTATCGATATATCCGACCCTGCGCGCATGTAATTTTCTCCGTGCGTGCATAGAAATAGTATCGTAATAAGCGGGACTATCGATATAACCGATATCGATATAACGAGACTTTACTGTATTTATATATTTGGAAAACTTTTTTTCATCCATTGAAGGTGCGCCTTATAGTCCGGTGCACTTTATATATTTTGGTCTGAAAACTTCGTGTTTAACCTTGTCAATGGCGAAATTAGAAGGAAAACACATAAATAACGTGATGTTAAATCGTTGTGGGTTGCACCAAGACAACTATTTGATATTCGCTGACACAAATTCCCAGCAGATAAGTCAGCCCATTTCCAACGGAGCTTGGGCGCCGTGTTATGCATTTTCCGTGATGCTATATTGGAGCCCAGACACCTCAAAATGACACGGAATGACTTCTTTAATAGATTGCAAAAATGTATGCTTTCCTCTTCAGAACTATTTGAATCATTTTCATAACTGGATGAGTAACAAGAAAGTATGTTCTCCGAATCTGAAGTCATTGTTTTGATTCTCGAGCAAGGCAAGACGTCTTGCCGTGACGTCACGAACAAGGGGGCGGGACCTTCTGAAACTCGCCATCCCGAGGTTATTTTGAAGTAGTTTTGGGACACTAACTCATTTTTATTGGTGTTTTGCATTTGACAAAAAATACCATACTGCATGTTTTGGGTATTTTAGATGCTATAAAATGTTTTTCTGATGACAGTTAGGAAACGAAAAATGGTGTCGGTTGTCCTTTATGTCTATGCGACATGACCTCAGATTGTTTTCCTCAGGAGAGTGAAAATGTGCCTGAGTGTTATATTATCTGTCTGCATGTGCTGCTGCACCATTTATTTTCAAATATCTGCAGCTTAAAATGTTGAACTCAATACTCAGATGCTCCTATTTAGCTGTTTGACATTTTGTATTGGTCTTCTAGCATCTAGTGAAACTGGCCATCCCATGGTTAAGTTATCCCTTTTTTTGTGGGAGTCTCATCAAAACTGCTGATTTTGTTGAAGTGCCAGAGATTTCATACATTCAGTTTTTCCTCTTTTGACTCCTTGTAATTGAATGATCATGCTTTACGATGCACCACATAGTGTAAATGTAAAGACAAATGAAACATGACCTTGAGTTAATAATATAATGTGTGTGTGTGTGTGTGTGTGTGTGTGTGTGTGTGTGTGTGTGTGTGTGTGTGTGTGTGTGTGTGTGTGTGTGTGTGTGTGTGTGTGTGTGTGTGTGGGGTGGAGGGGTCGTTCAAGTATCAACTGTCAGCGTGTTGAATGGCTATCAAATAGCAGTCCGCATTGCGATCAGGCGTTGGCTAAAAACAGAGCGCTCGAGAAGTCTTAATGAGTTTGTATTGAGAGTAACCATGCATGCTTAAAAACAAAATACATTTCATACTAATTGAATATACAAATAAACAATGAAAGCATTTTCATACTCGCGACTCTCTGTGTCCCGATTTATGATTTCTGAAACGTAACATGTATGTGATGGTGATGGTAAGCTGAAAGAAAGAGGAGACACACGTTCTGAATCGCGTGCATACGTACGGTCTCTCATCCTGGCTGCGTGAGTAATTTGCTCGCCATCCCGGCCGTCAGCCTGCGGCCAAGGCGAGCTGAGCTCAAAGGTGGCACGGGCACTTCACAACCACGGCAGACATCTGCCTCCTTGAGCGCCTTGTGTACAAACACACGGGCGGAGAAACAGTGGGGATGTGAGCAATCGCTCATGGTGACATGATGATGAAAATGGCGCACAGGGACCCATCACACGACGACGAGAGACGTTCTGTTCAGAAGCGAGCAACATGATGAAATGGTGCTAATTGGCAGACATTTAAGATGATTTAGCCCACCATTTTCTTGTCCAGATGAGGGTCTCGGGGGAGTTAAAGCCTATCCCAAGCTGATTTTACATGAAACGTGGACTGCATTCCTCATCAGAGGCACATTTCAACAATCACTCACATACTGTAAATGCCTTTATGAGACTTTACTGACCCGTAAGTGAACAATTTGGAAACGTGACGAAGTTGCATTACATTCTTTTAAATAAATGCTTAAAAAAAGGCAAAAACAAAGAAAAAGCACAAAAATAGGAAGTGCAGGTCCTTCTAGGACTTTAATTTTAATTTAACTCATTCACTGCCAGACATGTGTTCACTCCAGTGCCAGGGTTTTTGCCACTGTCACTCGAATTCCAAGGCCCACAGAATAAGTGGCTGCCTTTACAGCAGCTCCTGTATTTTGTTTTTGCTGCTGTGAAATGCAAATTTCTTCACTGTGACACAAATAAAGGCTCATATAATCTAATCTAATACAGTGTAATCTGATTTTTTTTCCCCCCAAAATCTCGGTTGAATTCCAATTGAGGGATCTCGGGTTGAATTCTTTCTGTGACGATGACCACATCATATTCAATCATTACATACACCAACAATTTTTTGAGCTTTTATTTTTCCTGTCACGAGTAACAAAAATGGGAGAATGTATCCGCAAAAACAAATCAAGTATGCAAGATATTATATTTCGGCACTGTGGTTGACATAGTTCGCAAAGGACCTGAATGGCGATTGGATCCCACAAACATAATACGGTAAAGTCTCGTTATATCGATATTCAAGGGAGTCCGAAAAATATCGATATAACCGGGACTATCGATATATCGACCCTGTTTGCATGTAATTTTCTCCGTGCGTGCATAGAAATAGTATCGATATAACCGGGACTATCGATATATCCGATATCGATATAACGAGACTTTACTGTAATAATAATAATAATAATAATAATAATACATTTCATTTAGAAGTGCCTTTCAAAACTCTCAAGGACACTTAGACTGAAACAAAAGTCAATACCAAAAAATATATATTTATTGAATATAGAAACCCATGACAAAGTATAAATCATACTTGCTGGTGAGAAATGAACTTTCACTAAAAATAACAATAAAGGATATAAAGTAAACACCTCTCATGACAAGCTGAAATTTCAGACTCCGGACTGATCACAACATCAGTAAAGAGGGTCACTACCACGATGGTTTGTAGATGATCTCCTTTATTTGACCTATTTTTTCAGTGACAGTCAATATTGTGCACACTTTTTTAAATTCTAGGAATATACAGGAGGAAATACTAAAGCCAACAAGGCAAGGTCGCAATGGATGCTGAGTCAATATATTTCTGGACAACCGCATAAAACAAGGGCAACTAAAACCCACACAGAGTGATAAATGACCCACCTCCCCCCAGGCCCCTCCAATATCATCAAGGGACAAAGGAATGGAACAAAAGTGACCGTGAGCGACATGTTTCTGGGTCATCGCCAGTTTTGAGACACTCAAAAGATGGCCGGTGGCTTCCCAGGGGCCACGTCAGTGGGTCAACACGAACAGAACCGCCTGGGTTCGTCCCGCCAATGTCAGTAGGGACACGTAAGGGTACATCACTCACGCTCGGGGATGCATCTATCATTAAGGTTGACTCATTTTTGTGATTTAACATCTGCGTCGACTGTGATGGGGTCTGAATGGATAACACGGTGCATCATTGAAAAATAAATGATCAATAATTGCCATTTTGAGAGAGGAGTATGACCAGGCCACTTGATTGGATTTCCCTCCGGCCATATTACGGAGCGGGATTCTGGTTAAGGTAAACCATTTCAAATTTGAAACTTTTGGCTGCAGACAGCCATCAGCACAGTCCTGCTCACTGTACTTTTACTGGCCAGTAACTGAGAAATATATGGAGATGAAACGTACGTATACGAGTGTGTATAACTCTCTAATAAGGAACCAGATGATGTAAATATGAGGCAAAATAGTGCAGGTATTTGAATCAAATGTGATTTTTCTTTTTTTGTGACTGACAGATTGATGATAAACAGACACGAACAATTTCCTGATGGAAGTGCAGAAAAAATAAAATGACAGATCGACTGACTGAGGATTACAGTTTGGTTGGTCATGAACTCATTCACTGTCAAATGATGTGCAAAAATACAGTTTGTCCACTCTAGTGCCAGGGTTTTTGTAATTTTCCTTCAAATTGCAGGACCCACACAATATTGAGGTTTAGGACTACATAAACATTCAATTTAGAGTAAGAAACCTTAGAGCAGAGGTCCGGAACCTATGGCTCGGGAGCCGTTTATGGCTCTTTTGATGATTGCATCTGGCTCACAGATTAAACTAAATATTCTGCCGTTTTTGCTGTTCATTTCCTGTTTGGGCTGCAGTTCGGTGACAGAGCAATTTTGATTGGATGATACTGACCTAGGCGGCCGTTGATGTCAAAACAGGTAAATGCCCCCTTTTGAATAAGCAGACGATTAAAAAAGATGACGAGTATTGTGCACTTCAGGTTGAATGGACCGAAGGATTCCCCTTTGTTGAGAGAACAGGTTCTACCGTGATTGTAATTTGCAATGACACAATACCATGGATGAAACAGTCGAATGTCAGTGGCACTTTGACAAGCGGGATTCTCTGTTAGCATCAAGAAATTCTGCAATAGACAGCAGAAAGCAAGCATACAAGCTAATGAGCAGTGTGGAGGCTAGCTAGCAGTAACTTTGCGGATGGACTCGGAAAGTTTCATTCCGATCGTTTCGCTAGATATTTACCAATTATGTGGAAGGGGAAAACCATTCATATCAATGAGTATTATCACTGAAGGTTTATTTCTAATTATAATTTGGTTAGTTAAGCCTCCGCCACGGTATGTTGCTTTTCTCAATGATATGTCATGACAATAATGTCATGATGTGCGTCTTCCGCCATATTTACTCGAGCCTGTATAACCTTCTGATACGCAGAGTAAACCAAGTTCATTCTTGGAGCCATCTGTTAACCTTCATACACTGCTTACTGGAGACTTTGTAGACAAAGACTGATAAAAGCTAAGAATTGTTTTGGAAGAATGCCGTCTTGATGTCGCGCCATAGTCTTGATACTGCCCTTCTGATGAAATAAATATGTTGTGTGTCTATGGTATGGACACACTCGTGATCAAGCAGCCATTGTCTGTAAAATCATGTGTGTCCAGAATATTCTGCAAATAAACCCTTCAAAGGTGCTGTTCATCCACTACAGCCTGTATTTGGTGAAGCAAAATCCTCATCATCCGACATTAACAAACACGCGGTGGAAAGAAGGGCACTGTCCTCCAAAATCACAAAGTTATTTTAAATAATACATTCTGACATTTTCTTGAAATCATACTCTCACTGAAAAATATTTCTAAATATTTTGCTTTTACGGCTCTTTTAGTCAAAAAGGTTCCCGGCCTCTGCCTTAGACTCTCTTCTTTCATCAGAAAAAAAGTGTATGTCGATCTTATTTGGCTCTTTGAGTTATCTGCAATGGAAGTGGGGGCAGCTGTACAAAAGGCAATTGCTGCCCTCTTGAGGGAGGGAAAAACATTGGCAAAGATCCGACCGGAGAATGATTTGCACCCACCCTCCCCCGCAAGAAAAAAAAAACCCTGAACAAATTTGGGAATGGCGCTCCACAAAAAAATACATTGACACAACACAAAAGACACAGACAGTCATTCAATCTTAAGCACTTTCTGCACCCTCTTTTTTGTATGAAGCAGTTCTAGTGAAAAAAAGAAGAGGATCAAAGTGTCCTTTTCACCAGTGATCAGTTGCACATATGCAAGGAAGTGAAAGAGTTACAAAAAGATGAAAAGTGGCATGACATGAAAACCAGAACGAGTAGAAATGACCTGACAAAAAGTGCGACGGTGGGCGGCGTGACTATATGAAAAGCCTCTCACACATCATGAAGAAAAAGAGCCAGTAGGCTCGGATCGTCCATCAACACAAGTGAGCGTTCCGGTCCCAAATCCCCCACCTTGCAAAAAGCTGAGGCAGCAAACCAGGTAGGGAGGTGTAAGATCAGTCATGGCGGAAGTGATGAGGGTGGCTCAGAATAGTCCACCTGGGCAGATGAAATCGCATTTCATAGGACAACGTTGCTCTCTTGTTATCTTGTCAAATAAAAAAGTGTCTAAACAAAGAACAGGAGCTGAGTCTGGGGTTGTCTTTTTCCTCTGCTACCTCCTTCCTTATGATTTATTTTTCGTCCGCAAAAAAAAAAAAAAGAGCCATGTCAAGGTGATCATTTTTTTCTTTTTCTGTGTATTGGACAGGTTGTGTCTGTTCCATTTTGTTGCACCTTTTAGTACAACAACGATAAAGCTCTCCTGCATCTGGTTTCGAATTTTGAAGCATTTGCTGAAAGGTTCCACTTGGGAAAAAAAATCAGGATGCCATTCAAGACCGATTAAGCGCATGTTATCAAAACCTCAGTTTTTGAAATAGGACGCCAATTGTGCTTGATTCAAGCCATTTATTTTCATTTCTGCTTCCTCTGTAAATCTGACATATAAAAGGGTATCACACAATATTTTGAACCAAAAATGTTTTACCAAACCGTACACTATACAGTGGTACCTCGGTTCTCGACCATAATTCGTTCCAGGACCCTGTTCGAAAAGCGATTTTTTCGAACACCGAAACCATCTCTTTGCTCCTGTCACTTGCGAGTTGACAGCGGGGGGGCGGGGGTGGGCCTGCCTCTCCCGGCCGTTCTCCACCTGCTGTCAATTCTCTAATCACGGACACAGGGCATTTACACGGTTCGCGATCACCTCGTCAATGCCAGATGATTGACTCACCTCGCCATCGTACCTCGACTCTTCCTTCGATGCGCGAGTGTATCCGGTCCAAGGTATTTTCCCTGCGTCCCGTAAATTTATGTCATCTTCCGGGATTGCGTAATTTTGCACCCTCGTGTGCCATTTGCTTTTTGGCGTAGTAAGCGGGTCGGATCACCCCCTGCGTTTTCTTTTATTTGTGAATAAACATCCTGCTTGGTTAGTACGTGTCTGTTTTGGGATCCCAAACATTCCACTACGTTCCGACGAGTCATCTGCCGTCACTCTCGCTCGGAACGTGACAGCTACGGATGACTCGGCTACAGGATGTTCTTTTCTCTTCAAATATCTATCCAATGACACTTGCTCTCACCCCCAAAGTCACATCACTAGATTTCACGGCCTCCTTATTCTTTAATATCGTACTAATCGTAGATTTCGCCCTGCTGTATTCCCTCGCCAGATCAGACACTCGCACACCTCCTTTATATTTTGCGATTATTTCTTTCTTAAATGCAATAGTTGTATGCACTACTTTTCTTTTGTCACTTTAAGCAGCACTTACTTTCTTTAGAGGCATGATTAGGGGCTAAAACTCTTCGTACACCTATATTAAACGCTAGAGCAAAACACAGCATGTCCGCTAGCGACAACAGTTGGTCATGGAGAGAGCGATACACCCGTGCGCCGCTCAGCTCCCCACCCTCGCGTACGCATTCACGCGTCGTATTGGCGTTCGAACACCGATTGATCTTCGAACGCCGAAGCAAGAATATCTCAAATATTTTGTTCAAACACCGATTTGTTCGAACTGTGAGGCGTTCGAGAACTGAGGTACCACTGTACTTGATATAATGATCGTTTGCAATCGCAGCAAAGCTCTGAACGCGCTGCCCACAGAGCAAGAAGGCCACGACTACGCCTGGCTGCGGTGGGCTTTAGGTGGGCGTTGTGTTATCCCCTTAAGAATGTGTTTGTGCACGTTTGTCACGTGCGCCACTTGAAGCTCGTCACTGCTGGGAATGAGGTCACTATATATTTAACGACCGGATTTACGGGATGAAGTATTACTTTTATTTTGGGCTCTTTTTTCTGATTTAGTACACAGTGACCTTTAAAAGTGTGTGCATGGGTGCGTCCGTGTGTGTGTGCAGTGTGTGTTGAGAAAAATTCATCTGCTCGTCTCTGGAAACTTCATCTCCCTTTCAACCCTAAAGATATGCTTGCCCGCTCCCGCGAAGTTAAGGTTAGAATTTTCCGATATGAAGTGATCTTAACGGAATACAATTTTGTATGAATTCCTGCACTCATATCACAATATTTATCATTAATTTCAGCTCCAAATAAAAATTCATTCCAATTAGGAATTTGATGTTCTTCACTCTGTTGCTACATTGGACTGTTAATTGTGTTAGCGCGTTACAGGTGATCATTATCGGTGCATGAAAGGGTTAATATTGGGGTTAAAATGAAGATTCTTGTCATAGTCCGAGTCCTGATATGAGTCAGGATCAACTTTAGATCCCTTTGAAATTTCATGATTTACGCAGAAAGTTGAGAACTTTATTATGTATTTTATTGTTACGTCTGTGTAAGCTCTCAGTCGTACAGGAGTGGTCCATCGATGAGAAGGTTTCTTCAGCCGTCATCTGTACAAAAGTGAAGGTTTCGGACGTTTCGCCTCCTATCCAAGAGGCTTCGTCAGCGAACTAAAGTCTGACTGGTCGTATCGGCCCCATTTATATATCCCTAATGTCCAGACCTGGTGGCGCCGGACACAGCTATGATAGGTCCCTACTCTCAGGTTGGGGGGGGGCGCGGGACCCCCCCCTGTGGCCCCACTGATTGTTCCTACATTCCTGACTAACGATTGGCCTATTACACCCACACCCCCCGGTATCACCTCATCAGCATAACGACCCTCATCAGCATTGCGAAAGTTGCCTAACCTGTTTTGCCTGAGCAGGCTATTGTATGAACGATCCAAATTGAACCTCACACCACCAGACCGGTTTAATGAAGGATTTTGTTGTTTTATAAGAATCGCCTCTTTTACCCCCCTTTCAAACCATCTATGTTCTTTCGCTAAGATTTTAACCTCATTGTCGTCAAATGAGTGGTTGCTAGCTTTTAGGTGCAAATGTACTGCCGATTGAGGCCCACTAGTATTATCCCTGCGATGTTGATAAAGTCTTTTTTGAGAATTTGTTGAGTCTCCCCAATGT
Source organism: Hippocampus bargibanti (assembly GCF_051943395.1). Taxonomy (NCBI): domain Eukaryota; kingdom Metazoa; phylum Chordata; class Actinopteri; order Syngnathiformes; family Syngnathidae; genus Hippocampus; species Hippocampus bargibanti. The sequence continues at coordinate 15,549,974 of NC_142740.1, read as the reverse complement.
ACTGCTCTTTACAATTTTCATTCTTACAATGTATGGAATAAACTACATTACTTTGTTTTTCATTTGGTAGCCTATCTTTTGGATGCACTAATTTTTGCCTTAACGTGTTTATCGGTTTGAAATAAGTAGGAATTTTATGTTGCCAAAGGACTCTTTGTAATTTTTCAGAAACTCCTGCAATGTACGGTACTGCTACTCCTCTCCTTTTAGAATCTTGAGAATTATTGGTTTCGTTCGCTATTCTTTCTTTCTGACATTTGTTGAATGACCACTGAGGGTACCCACAGTTAGTGAGTGCTCTCCTGATATGTTTTGACTCCTTTTCTCTACCTTCAGTGCTAGTTGGTATTAGTTTAGCCCTATGCTGGAGGGTTCTGATAAGAATAGCGAACGAAACCAATAATTCTCAAGATTCTAAAAGGAGAGGAGTAGCAGTACCGTACATTGCAGGAGTTTCTGAAAAATTACAAAGAGTCCTTTGGCAACATAAAATTCCTACTTATTTCAAACCGATAAACACGTTAAGGCAAAAATTAGTGCATCCAAAAGATAGGCTACCAAATGAAAAACAAAGTAATGTAGTTTATTCCATACATTGTAAGAATGAAAATTGTAAAGAGCAGTACATTGGGGAGACTCAACAAATTCTCAAAAAAAGACTTTATCAACATCGCAGGGATAATACTAGTGGGCCTCAATCGGCAGTACATTTGCACCTAAAAGCTACCAACCACTCATTTGACGACAATGAGGTTAAAATCTTAGCGAAAGAACATAGATGGTTTGAAAGGGGGGTAAAAGAGGCGATTCTTATAAAACAACAAAATCCTTCATTAAACCGGTCTGGTGGTGTGAGGTTCAATTTGGATCGTTCATACAATAGCCTGCTCAGGCAAAACAGGTTAGGCAACTTTCGCAATGCTGATGAGGTGATACCGGGGGGAGTGGGGGTAATAGGCCAATCGTTAGTCAGGAATGTAGGAACAATCAGTGGGGCCACAGGGGGGGGTCCCGCGCCCCCCCCCAACCTGAGAGTAGGGACCTATCATAGCTGTGTCCGGCGCCACCAGGTCTGGACATTAGGGATATATAAATGGGGCCGATACGACCAGTCAGACTTTAGTTCGCTGACGAAGCCTCTTGGATAGGAGGCGAAACGTCCGTAACCTTCACTTTTGTACAGATGACGGCTGAAGAAACCTTCTCATCGATGGACCACTCCTGTACGACTGAGAGCTTACACAGACGTATTGCTGCCAACTTTGGGAGAGACATCCTTCTGCTGGTACGTAACTTAGAAAAGGCCACCTTTAAATTAGCTGATTTAAAGAACCACCTCAGATTCAATCTTAGATGTAGACAGAGCCGGTTAATTCCTAAATGCTTGAAGCAAGCACCCCTGGAACCCGGATACTTAGCCGATAAAATGCAACAAAATTATACTAGGAAAATTCTAAATTTGCGAATTAGGAGACTTAACATAGAGATAAAAAACAAACAGTCAGAAATAGAAACTTATTATCAGCGATTACAAACTAATCTTACCCACAAAATCTATCAGGAAGTGTGTGAATTTACTAAATCCGGTTATATGAGGCACCACAGCAAAACCAAAGAGAGACAAAAGGGTAAATTTCAAAAATTACTTTTACTGAAACAATCTCAGCTACTGGTAAACACGCGTAAAATTAGGTATGAACAGTTTGCAAGGGAGAATTGGATCAAAAATTTGTCAGACAGAGATCTCTCAGAGACAGAAAAGGCGGTACTTACCAAAGGTTTAAATTTCTCAGTGACTCCTAAAACTATACCTACAATAGATTATATCACAGCTACTGAATCGGCTATTAAAAATAACAAACTTTCGTATGCAGAGGCAGATGATCTACGCATTAAAATATCAGCTCTTCTCAGTAGTGCCAAACTTCCTCCGTCCAACATAACATTAGAAGAGAGAAAGGCGTTAACTACTCGACAAAAAGACAAAAATATTACTATTTTGCCAGCAGACAAGGGCAGATGCACAGTGCTGCTCAACACATTGGATTATGAAGACAAAATAAATAGGTTAATCAGTGATTCTAACACGTATGAGCAACTAAAAAGGGACCCTTCCAATAGATACAAGAAAGAAATGATTGACTGTCTCCAAAAGCTAGAGAAAGGAAAACATATAGACAAACAGATGTATTTTAGATTATACCCGGGAGAGGCCACGCCATGTATCTATGGCCTGCCAAAAATACATAAAGAAGGGTTCCCCCTCCGACCCATTGTTTGTAGCATTGACTCCTCTACATACAATGTAGCCAAATATTTAAAAACTATTTTAGCTCCGTTGGTTGGTAACACAGAATACCACGTAGAGAACACCACAGGGTTTGTAGAGAGGATCAAAGACCTCATATTGGAACCTGAGGAAACTTTGGCATCATACGATGTGACTTCTCTCTTTACATCTGTCCCAACCCCAGCAGCAGTCTCAGTGGTGAGGACGAGGCTGCTGGCGGATGTTTCTCTGCATGAAAGAACCAAACTGAAACCGGATCACATCTGCCAATTATTAGAAATCTGCCTTAATACTACGTATTTTCAATTTCGGGAAAAATTTTATAAACAAATCCATGGTTGTGCTATGGGCTCACCAGTTTCACCCATAGTGGCTAATCTTTACATGGAAGAGATGGAGAAACAGGCCCTCACATCTTTCCCAGGGACAAAACCTAGACACTGGTTTAGATATGTGGACGATACTTTTGTCATAATTAAGAAACAAGAAATTCAATCCTTCACAGATCATCTCAACTCTGTAGACTTCAACATTAAATTTACTCGTGAGGACATTCAAGAGAACCAACTAGCCTTCTTGGATTGTAAAGTAATTATAAAAGAGGACAGAGCGCTAAAAACAGAAGTCTTTAGGAAGGCTACGCACACTGACCAATACTTACTTTTTGACTCTAACCACCCTTTACAACATAAACTAGGAGTTATCAGAACCCTCCAGCATAGGGCTAAACTAATACCAACTAGCACTGAAGGTAGAGAAAAGGAGTCAAAACATATCAGGAGAGCACTCACTAACTGTGGGTACCCTCAGTGGTCATTCAACAAATGTCAGAAAGAAAGAATAGCGAACGAAACCAATAATTCTCAAGATTCTAAAAGGAGAGGAGTAGCAGTACCGTACATTGCAGGAGTTTCTGAAAAATTACAAAGAGTCCTTTGGCAACATAAAATTCCTACTTATTTCAAACCGATAAACACGTTAAGGCAAAAATTAGTGCATCCAAAAGATAGGCTACCAAATGAAAAACAAAGTAATGTAGTTTATTCCATACATTGTAAGAATGAAAATTGTAAAGAGCAGTACATTGGGGAGACTCAAGAAATTCTCAAAAAAGACTTTATCAACATCGCAGGGATAATACTAGTGGGCCTCAATCGGCAGTACATTTGCACCTAAAAGCTAGCAACCACTCATTTGACGACAATGAGGTTAAAATCTTAGCGAAAGAACATAGATGGTTTGAAAGGGGGGTAAAAGAGGCGATTCTTATAAAACAACAAAATCCTTCATTAAACCGGTCTGGTGGTGTGAGGTTCAATTTGGATCGTTCATACAATAGCCTGCTCAGGCAAAACAGGTTAGGCAACTTTCGCAATGCTGATGAGGGTCGTTATGCTGATGAGGTGATACCGGGGGGTGTGGGTGTAATAGGCCAATCGTTAGTCAGGAATGTAGGAACAATCAGTGGGGCCACAGGGGGGGGTCCCGCGCCCTCCCCAACCTGAGAGTAGGGACCTATCATAGCTGTGTCCGGCGCCACCAGGTCTGGACATTAGGGATATATAAATGGGGCCGATACGACCAGTCAGACTTTAGTTCGCTGACGAAGCCTCTTGGATAGGAGGCGAAACGTCCGAAACCTTCACTTTTGTACAGATGACGGCTGAAGAAACCTTCTTATTTTATTGTTAATATTAATTCACATTTCTCAAGGGCCGATAAAATGTTTTAGATGTACAATAAATATAAGTTGACTACAAGCATATATTTTAGGTGAAAAAAGTACTAATAATAACCAATAAATAATAAATAAATCAGAAATAATAAATAATAATTAATAAATGCAAAGTAACAATAACATTATATGATGCATAATACTTGAAGGGAAAGGCCGAAAGGAAAAGAAGAAGAACATAATAAATAATCATAATTAAATACTACATAATCATTATATAAAATTGTATGAGCGCTTGGTAATAGGGTGGGCATTTTTGGCTAATGTTGGCATTTAGACAGCACTTGGTGGAACACTTGGAATCCTGAATATATTTTTTTTAACAAATGTATTTTCACTTTCTCCAAGGTTGTGTTTTACAGTGTATCAAATCAATCACTATGACAGAGTGGGCAAGCACAGTAACACAGAGCACAAATATCTTTAAGTAAAATGGATTGTCCCGCTTTAAACTGACTATTTTAAAAGTGTGTTTTCAGCAGCAAGGGCTTTAGTTGGAGACTGCATGCAAATGTCAGGGTGAACAAAAGGCGTCCGATTGATCTGCCTGCCAGGATTCCGGAGAAAACAGCTAAATTGTCCATGTTGTTACCCAGTAGTGGCTTTGATTAATCCACCTTTTGTCCTAATCCAATCTCAAATCCACTCCATCTCCCAACGCTCCATCTACACAAAAGACATCGTTTGCTTTACTGAGAAAAGAAAACAACGCCGGGGTCAGCTACTGATAACTCCCTGAAGGCGAGGACACGGAGGGAGATACGCTGCCATGGTATGAATCAGCGTGGGCAGAGAAGGAAAAAAACTCACTTGACCACGCAAAGCAAGTGAGTATGAGGAACAGTGTGGAAAATGTGATTACGGTTTTAGTTTGAGGCTGTCAGGAGTAAATAAAGACAACGCGGCCATGAGGCATCTAGGGCCGGATTAGGGTGTGCTGCGGATGCCGAGGCTGCTTCCAATGCTCATTTCCACCTTCGTGCACCACAAGCATGAGACTTAAGACTGCTTAATGTCAGCAGCAGTAGTTTGTGTCAGCGAATATCAAATAGTTGTCTTGGTGCAACACACAACAATTCACCATTGCGTTATTTATGTGTTTTCCTTCTAATTTCGCCATCAACACGGATCAACACGAAGTTTTCAGACCAAACAAAGTATTGCAAAATGCATTGAGGTGATGCAAGGTATGTCCTTTTTCGCTGAGGGGCGTTCCTTCAGTGACGTAGGGTGAGGACTTGTCACCAACTCAAAAACAAGACTCCCGGAATATTCAGCATAAGTCTTAAAATGTAAAATATAGCTATATGCTGTGGAATCTTCGTAAAATACGCTCAGTAGAAGTCATTTTACAAATTATGGACACAACTGGTCGACGTAGGTTGTCCTTTAAGGCAGCGTGCTCTGTTGTGCCATCCCTTTGAACTCATTTTCATTTTGAGGCCATCAGGAGTCATTTTCAGTAAACCTGCCGCTTTATGACCGTATTTTTCGCACTATAAGGCGCTTCAGAGTAGACAAACGGTCGATTTTTTCAAATAATGTATATGGTGCACCTCATTACGATGCACATAGAATAGAAGCTACAACAATGGCTGTGGTTGTGTTACACATTCACTAGATGGATCTATACGTCTGTGTAAGCTCTCAGTCCTAGAGGAGTGGTCCATCGATGAGAAGGTTTCTTCAGCCGTCATCTGTACAAAAGTGAAGGTTTCGGACGTTTCGCCTCCTATCCAAGAGGCTTCGTCAGCGAACTAAAGTCTGACTGGTCGTATCGGCCCCATTTATATATCCCTAATGTCCAGACCTGGTGGCGCCGGACACAGCTATGATAGGTCCCTACTCTCAGGTTGGGGGGGGCGCGGGACCCCCCCCTGTGGCCCCACTGATTGTTCCTACATTCCTGACTAACGATTGGCCTATTACCCCCACTCCCCCCGGTATCACCTCATCAGCATAACGACCCTCATCAGCATTGCGAAAGTTGCCTAACCTGTTTTGCCTGAGCAGGCTATTGTATGAACGATCCAAATTGAACCTCACACCACCAGACCGGTTTAATGAAGGATTTTGTTGTTTTATAAGAATCGCCTCTTTTACCCCCCTTTCAAACCATCTATGTTCTTTCGCTAAGATTTTAACCTCATTGTCGTCAAATGAGTGGTTGGTAGCTTTTAGGTGCAAATGTACTGCCCACTAGTATTATCCCTGCGATGTTGATAAAGTCTTTTTTTGAGAATTTGTTGAGTCTCCCCAATGTACTGCTCTTTACAATTTTCATTCTTACAATGTATGGAATAAACTACATTACTTTGTTTTTCATTTGGTAGCCTATCTTTTGGATGCACTAATTTTTGCCTTAACGTGTTTATCGGTTTGAAATAAGTAGGAATTTTTATGTTGCCAAAGGACTCTTTGTAATTTTTCAGAAACTCCTGCAATGTACGGTACTGCTACTCCTCTCCTTTTTAAACAGGTTAGGCAACTTTCGCAATGCTGATGAGGTGATACCGGGGGGAGTGTGGGGTAATAGGCCAATCGTTAGTCAGGAATGTAGGAACAATCAGTGGGGCCACAGGGGGGGGTCCCGCGCCCCCCCCAACCTGAGAGTAGGGACCTATCATAGCTGTGTCCGGCGCCACCAGGTCTGGACATTAGGGATATATAAATGGGGCCGATACGACCAGTCAGACTTTAGTTCGCTGACGAAGCCTCTTGGATAGGAGGCGAAACGTCCGAAACCTTCACTTTTGTACAGATGACGGCTAAAGAAACCTTCTCATCGATGGACCACTCCTGTACGACTGAGAGCTTACACAGACGTATTGCTGCCAACTTTGGGAGAGACATCCTTCTGCTGGTACGTAACTTAGAAAAGGCCACCTTTAAATTAGCTGATTTAAAGAACCACCTCAGATTCAATCTTAGATGTAGACAGAGCCGGTTAATTCCTAAATGCTTGAAGCAAGCACCCCTGGAACCCGGATACTTAGCCGATAAAATGCAACAAAATTATACTAGGAAAATTCTAAATTTGCGAATTAGGAGACTTAACATAGAGATAAAAAACAAACAGTCAGAAATAGAAACTTATTATCAGCGATTACAAACTAATCTTACCCACAAAATCTATCAGGAAGTATGTGAATTTACTAAATCCGGTTATATGAGGCACCACAGCAAAACCAAAGAGAGACAAAAGGGTAAATTTCAAAAATTACTTTTACTGAAACAATCTCAGCTACTGGTAAACACGCGTAAAATTAGGTATGAACAGTTTGCAAGGGAGAATTGGATCAAAAATTTGTCAGACAGAGATCTCTCAGAGACAGAAAAGGCGGTACTTACCAAAGGTTTAAATTTCTCAGTGACTCCTAAAACTATACCTACAATAGATTATATCACAGCTACTGAATCGGCTATTAAAATAACAAACTTTCGTATGCAGAGGCAGATGATCTACGCATTAAAATATCAGCTCTTCTCAGTAGTGCCAAACTTCCTCCGTCCAACATAACATTAGAAGAGAGAAGGCGTTAACTACTCTACAAAAAGACAAAAATATTACTATTTTGCCAGCAGACAAGGGCAGATGCACAGTGCTGCTCAACACATTGGATTATGAAGACAAAATAAATAGGTTAATCAGTGATTCTAACACGTATGAGCAACTAAAAAGGGACCCTTCCAATAGATACAAGAAAGAAATGATTGACTGTCTCCAAAAGCTAGAGAAAGGAAAACATATAGACAAACAGATGTATTTTAGATTATACCCGGGAGAGGCCACGCCATGTATCTATGGCCTGCCAAAAATACATAAAGAAGGGTTCCCCCTCCGACCCATTGTTTGTAGCATTGACTCCTCTACATACAATGTAGCCAAATATTAAAAACTATTTTAGCTCCGTTGGTTGGTAACACAGAATACCACGTAGAGAACACCACAGGGTTTGTAGAGAGGATCAAAGAATCTTGAGAATTATTGGTTTCGTTCGCTATTCTTTCTTTCTGACATTTGTTGAATGACCACTGAGGGTACCCACAGTTAGTGAGTGCTCTCCTGATATGTTTTGACTCCTTTTCTCTACCTTCAGTGCTAGTTGGTATTAGTTTAGCCCTATGCTGGAGGGTTCTGATAACTCCTAGTTTATGTTGTAAAGGGTGGTTAGAGTCAAAAAGTAAGTATTGGTCAGTGTGCGTAGCCTTCCTAAAGACTTCTGTTTTTAGTGCTCTGTCCTCTTTTATAATTACTTTACAATCCAAGAAGACTAGTTGGTTCTCTTGAATGTCCTCACGAGTAAATTTAATGTTGAAGTCTACAGAGTTGAGATGATCTGTGAAGGATTGAATTTCTTGTTTCTTAATTATGACAAAAGTATCGTCCACATATCTAAACCAGTGTCTAGGTTTTGTCCCTGGGAAGGATGTGAGGAGAAAAAGGAGAGGAGTAGCAGTACCGTACATTGCAGGAGTTTCTGAAAAATTACAGAGTCCTTTGGCAACATAAAATTCCTACTTATTTCAAACCGATAAACACGTTAAGGCAAAAATTAGTGCATCCAAAAGATAGGCTACCAAATGAAAAACAAAGTAATGTAGTTTATTCCATACATTGTAAGAATGAAAATTGTAAAGAGCAGTACATTGGGGAGACTCAACAAATTCTCAAAAAAAGACTTTATCAACATCGCAGGGATAATACTAGTGGGCCTCAATCGGCAGAACATTTGCACCTAAAAGCTACCAACCACTCATTTGACGACAATGAGGTTAAAATCTTAGCGAAAGAACATAGATGGTTTGAAAGGGGGGTAAAAGAGGCAATTCTTATAAAACAACAAAATCCTTCATTAAACCGGTCTGGTGGTGTGAGGTTCAATTTGGATCGTTCATACAATAGCCTGCTCAGGCAAAACAGGTTAGGCAACTTTCGCAATGCTGATGAGGTGATACCGGGGGGAGTGGGGGTAATAGGCCAATCGTTAGTCAGGAATGTAGGAACAATCAGTGGGGCCACAGGGGGGGGTCCCGCGCCCCCCCCAACCTGAGAGTAGGGACCTATCATAGCTGTGTCCGGCGCCACCAGGTCTGGACATTAGGGATATATAAATGGGGCCGATACGACCAGTCAGACTTTAGTTCGCTGACGAAGCCTCTTGGATAGGAGGCGAAACGTCCGAAACCTTCACTTTTGTACAGATGACGGCTAAAGAAACCTTCTCATCGATGGACCACTCCTGTACGACTGAGAGCTTACACAGACGTATTGCTGCCAACTTTGGGAGAGACATCCTTCTGCTGGTACGTAACTTAGAAAAGGCCACCTTTAAATTAGCTGATTTAAAGAACCACCTCAGATTCAATCTTAGATGTAGACAGAGCCGGTTAATTCCTAAATGCTTGAAGCAAGCACCCCTGGAACCCGGATACTTAGCCGATAAAATGCAACAAAATTATACTAGGAAAATTCTAAATTTGCGAATTAGGAGACTTAACATAGAGATAAAAAACAAACAGTCAGAAATAGAAACTTATTATCAGCGATTACAAACTAATCTTACCCACAAAATCTATCAGGAAGTATGTGAATTTACTAAATCCGGTTATATGAGGCACCACAGCAAAACCAAAGAGAGACAAAAGGGTAAATTTCAAAAATTACTTTTACTGAAACAATCTCAGCTACTGGTAAACACGCGTAAAATTAGGTATGAACAGTTTGCAAGGGAGAATTGGATCAAAAATTTGTCAGACAGAGATCTCTCAGAGACAGAAAAGGCGGTACTTACCAAAGGTTTAAATTTCTCAGTGACTCCTAAAACTATACCTACAATAGATTATATCACAGCTACTGAATCGGCTATTAAAAATAACAAACTTTCGTATGCAGAGGCAGATGATCTACGCATTAAAATATCAGCTCTTCTCAGTAGTGCCAAACTTCCTCCGTCCAACATAACATTAGAAGAGAGAAAGGCGTTAACTACTCTACAAAAAGACAAAAATATTACTATTTTGCCAGCAGACAAGGGCAGATGCACAGTGCTGCTCAACACATTGGATTATGAAGACAAAATAAATAGGTTAATCAGTGATTCTAACACGTATGAGCAACTAAAAAGGGACCCTTCCAATAGATACAAGAAAGAAATGATTGACTGTCTCCAAAAGCTAGAGAAAGGAAAACATATAGACAAACAGATGTATTTTAGATTATACCCGGGAGAGGCCACGCCATGTATCTATGGCCTGCCAAAAATACATAAAGAAGGGTTCCCCCTCCGACCCATTGTTTGTAGCATTGACTCCTCTACATACAATGTAGCCAAATATTTAAAAACTATTTTAGCTCCGTTGGTTGGTAACACAGAATACCACGTAGAGAACACCACAGGGTTTGTAGAGAGGATCAAAGACCTCATATTGGAACCTGAGGAAACTTTGGCATCATACGATGTGACTTCTCTCTTTACATCTGTCCCAACCCCAGCAGCAGTCTCAGTGGTGAGGATGAGGCTGCTGGCGGATGTTTCTCTGCATGAAAGAACCAAACTGAAACCGGATCACATCTGCCAATTATTAGAAATCTGCCTTAATACTACGTATTTTCAATTTCGGGAAAAATTTTATAAACAAATCCATGGTTGTGTTATGGGCTCACCAGTTTCACCCATAGTGGCTAATCTTTACATGGAAGAGATGGAGAAACAGGCCCTCACATCCTTCCCAGGGACAAAACCTAGACACTGGTTTAGATATGTGGACGATACTTTTGTCATAATTAAGAAACAAGAAATTCAATCCTTCACAGATCATCTCAACTCTGTAGACTTCAACATTAAATTTACTCGTGAGGACATTCAAGAGAACCAACTAGCCTTCTTGGATTGTAAAGTAATTATAAAAGAGGACAGAGCGCTAAAAACAGAAGTCTTTAGGAAGGCTACGCACACTGACCAATACTTACTTTTTGACTCTAACCACCCTTTACAACATAAACAAGGAGTTATCAGAACCCTCCAGCATAGGGCTAAACTAATACCAACTAGCACTGAAGGTAGAGAAAAGGAGTCAAAACATATCAGGAGAGCACTCACTAACTGTGGGTACCCTCAGTGGTCATTCAACAAATGTCAGAAAGAAAGAATAGCGAACGAAACCAATAATTCTCAAGATTCAAAAAGGAGAGGAGTAGCAGTACCGTACATTGCAGGAGTTTCTGAAAAATTACAAAGAGTCCTTTGGCAACATAAAAATTCCTACTTATTTCAAACCGATAAACACGTTAAGGCAAAAATTAGTGCATCCAAAAGATAGGCTACCAAATGAAAAACAAAGTAATGTAGTTTATTCCATACATTGTAAGAATGAAAATTGTAAAGAGCAATACATTGGGGAGACTCAACAAATTCTCAAAAAAAGACTTTATCAACATCGCAGGGATAATACTAGTGGGCCTCAATCGGCAGTACATTTGCACCTAAAAGCTAGCAACCACTCATTTGACGACAATGAGGTTAAAATCTTAGCGAAAGAACATAGATGGTTTGAAAGGGGGGTAAAAGAGGCGATTCTTATAAAACAACAAAATCCTTCATTAAACCGGTCTGGTGGTGTGAGGTTCAATTTGGATCGTTCATACAATAGCCTGCTCAGGCAAAACAGGTTAGGCAACTTTCGCAATGCTGATGAGGGTCGTTATGCTGATGAGGTGATACCGGGGGGAGTGGGGGTAATAGGCCAATCGTTAGTCAGGAATGTAGGAACAATCAGTGGGGCCACAGGGGGGGGTCCTGCGCCCCCCCCAACCTGAGAGTAGGGACCTATCATAGCTGTGTCCGGCGCAACCAGGTCTGGACATTAGGGATATATAAATGGGGCCGATACGACCAGTCAGACTTTAGTTCGCTGACGAAGCCTCTTGGATAGGAGGCGAAACGTCCGAAACCTTCACTTTTGTACAGATGACGGCTGAAGAAACCTTCTCATCGATAGATGGATCTATGCTAAACGGAATACAATGCAATACAGCTTTGTTGATATTGGATTGGATTGGATTGGATTAGCCTTTATTAGTCTCACAGTAGAGAAATTTACATTCCACAGCAGCAAAGTGATGAAAGGAAGAGGAAAGGAAAGGAAGAAGTAGAAGAAAAAATACAGAGCTGCTGTAAAGACAGCCCCTCTTAGGGCGCTATCTTGAAGTTAAAACAACGACAAAAACAAAATAACAAAATAATATGACAGCACAGAGACACAGTCATACAATTTTAAGCACTTTCTACAGTTTATTTGTTTTATGAAGCAGTTCTAGATGAAAGAGGAGAGGATCAAAGTGTCCTTTTCACCAGTGGATAAGGGACGTCATGGATATAGAGCCATCACAATCGCTGCAGCTGTAACAAAGCGCTTTGCAGAACATTTAAAATACTCCGTCCGAGAAATCTGAATATTGATCCATATCGAAGTGGCATTGAATTTTAAGTTGCTTTGTTGGCTTTTGAGAAAATTAGGTGCGCCTTACAGTGCAAGAAATGCAGTAAAAGTCATGGTATGAAACAGATTCGCCAAGATAACTTGATCCCATTTATAAACTCTTCTTCTTATTATTTGCCTGTCGGCTTTTCCCTTCAAGGGGTCGCCACAGCGAATCAGTAACCTCCATCTTCAGAGGTATGATACGCATGTTTGTTTTGGCCAAGTTTTTACGTTCCTGACACAACCCTCTGTATTTATCCGGGCTTGATCCCATTTATAAACTATCATTTCTATTTTTTAACTAACTGCTGTGTATTCCTTACAGCTCACACCAGCAGCTACTTATAATATTTTGTCCGACTCAAGTCTGAGGAAACCAGATTGTTAAATGAACGGTGAGCATGACTATTTCTGTAAAGGCAGCTCTTGTTATCGGATCACATGAGATCATTTTACTCATTATATAATGTTTAAAATTAAAGCAAGCTGTGGATTATGAAGAGAATTCCGCCACTTTCGGAGGCCTCATGCAGGAGTCGCTCTGATTGCCATGGATTGCAGTGACATCACTTTCTATAACTTTTGAGCAGAGACGAAAATAACTTCAAGAGGAAAGACATGGTGGCCTGTTGAAGGCGTCCTTAGGGTTTATTGGAGGTTGGTCGTACCCCGCGTAGTTTAACTGACAGTTCCCCCCTGTTTTTTTTGTGGATGTCAATGCTTTTGGAGTTACAATTATTTCAAATGAATTAGAATTGGTCACTCGGTTGTGCAGTGGAAATCCAGCCTGAGAAAGCTTCATTGTCGCTGGCAGTTTAAAGAGAAAAAGAAGAGCAACTATTTCCTTATATGGTTTTATTTTGGTGAAAAGCGAGCGAGTGAGGTCAAGTGTAACGCACGTACTCTCGCTAAATTGGACCTTCGTTTCCCCGCTTGCATGCAAACACGCAGATGGACACTGCCAACTGCTCGGCGGCATGCTTGTTTGCCATTCAGGCCCATTCGAGAGCTTCCGAGTGGAATAAAAGCTTGCCCGAAAAAAGCAAATAGGATCTGTGCAATAAATTAGAGCAGCATGTTTTACAAAGAGAGACACAACACGCGAGCGCACGCACACACGCGCGCACGCACGCACACACACACACACACACACACACACACACACACACACACACACACACACACACCACACACACACACACACACACACACACGCACACACACGCACACACACACACACACACACACACACACACGCACACACACAGACGCACGCGCGGCCACTTTTCAACAAAATGTCAGAATTTAATATTTAAAATAACTTTGTGATTGTACTCACCGTTAACATGAATGGTTTTCCGTTCCTCATGATTGGTAAAAATCCAGCGGAACGATCGGAATGAAAGTCAACTTGCCGGCTCCATACGCGAGGTTACTGCTAGCTAGCCTGCACACGGCTCATTAGCTTCCACACTTGCTATGCAACATACTTCTCACATAAGTATGTTGATGCTAACGTTAACACGGGGCTTGTTAAAATGTCACTGACATTCGACTGTTTCATCGATGGTATTGTTTCTTTGCAAATTAGAATCAGAACCTTTTCTCTCCACAAAGGCGAATCCTCGGTGTATTCAAGCTGAAGTGTTTGTTTTTACTTCTCGGGCTCATTTAAAGGGCCGTTTACCTGTTACGACTGACGGCCAGTATCACCCAATCAAAATTGCCCTTTCCGCCAACCTCGGTCAGTGTCATCCAATCAAAATTGCGCTTTCCGCCAACCGCAGCCCCAACAGAAAATGAACAGAAAAAAAGCGAGACTATGTATTTAGATTTATCGGCGAGCCATGTGCAATCATCAAAAGAGCCATATATGGCTCGCGAGCCATAGGTTCCCGATCCCTGAATTAGAGGCATGTTTCGCTTACCCCTCGTCCACCAAGTGTCATCCCAGCTTTTGTGTATATTGGAGACAACCAGTGACGTGCAGTCAGGGGAGGCGGTGAGGCCGTGCCTCACCTGTCATCATGGAAATATCAAATGAAAAAATAAATTAAACTGTTATATTTATTTAATGATTTGTACTTTAGTTTTTTTCCATTTAACTGCACCATTGTTGAATTTTTTTTTCAAAATCGCTGAATTTTCACATTTACCGTTCAAATACTAAGTAGAGATGAGCGGTGAGGAAGCAGCCGGCTGAGCCTCACCGTGGATTGCGTAATCACTATGCTAACTGTGCTGGCTTGCTCTGCAGTGAGACCGTATTGCTGTTCCTCTTTCTACAGTTTAGCTGGTGTATATAATGTAGAATCACTTTACATTATAAACACTGTACTAAAGTGTTTAGTTTGTTTTATTTTGATCAAAACTGCGTGCATCGGTGAGGCACACAGTTCTCCTGCCTCATGACAGGGGGCGCTGGTGATTACAGATTCTTCTTGCGACTCCTCAGCTGCAGAATAATAGAATTAGTGACAGCAAGCTACAGTAAACAATTAGTAAGTCAAGTGCAAGCATCCAGTCATTTTTTCGTGTTGCTTGGCCTTATTTTCAGAATGGTGGATTCCATATCTAAATTGAAAGAATTTTCTAAACTGGACATTCAACCGAAGCAGGAAATAAGAATTAAAGGAAGACCAACTCCGGACTATATAGCTCACAAACGGTGAGGGATGAATGTAAATCTCCTGGACAGCTTCTCAGCTTTTTGGCCCAGAAGGATCTCATTGAAACTATTCGTGAGGCGACAAAGTTGCTTCAGCTCGTGCTCACTGTTCCAGCTACTACAGCATCAGTGGAGCGGTCATTCTCAGCACTGAAAAGACTGAAAACATACAGTTGCAACAGGACTGATTAAGGACGACTTTCTTCACTGGCAGTGATCTCCATTGAGACAGAGAGACCTTTAAAACTGAAGAAAGATAAGGAAGGCTTGTACAAAGAAGTTATCTATGCTTTTCTTCAGAAGGAGCGGCGCATGGACTTCATTTACAAGTAAAGGTAACACGATAATGCTTTTTTCATTCTTTTTTTCTGTTTGTCAGGTTGTATATATAAAGAATGCTGACATGACATTTTAAACAAAACACGTTAACTGTTGCTAATCAAATGGTGAATAAGCTACTTTGTATGGTTCTCTGACTGTGATGACGTCAGTGCCTCACCAGCCATGAACCTCACCGCACGTCACTGGAGACAACATATGCTTTTGGGGGTGCGGAGGGGGTGCATTTTGTCCTCTTTCTTGGCGAGAGTGATATGCTGCACGCTTGCATATGCAGCCAGGAGATAAAGCGTCTCCCTCACTTCATTCCAAGCTTTGATAGCACTCCTGGGCTACTTTTATTCAGTGATGAGTACTTGTATGTTATCAGATGAAAGTGCACATAATAACCTCCCACGTCGTATGCACATGGAGGCTCCGCCAGAGCACCGTGGGTGGATTAGGAAGCACTTTTTAGCCTTTTTCCTCTGGGAAAAAAATTCTATACTATAGAAGTAAGATAGCAAATAACAGAAATACCGCAATCAGGCCATGGTCCCCACGGTTACTATTTGGTCCAGCATGTTTCACAGCTGAGCGTGGGTGTTTTATCTGATTGGCGGATCCTTTCTTTCTCCAGACATTGTCTTTTCCATTACTTTGAAGGTTTATCTTATTAGTGTCATCGTTCCATAAAACATGGATGCAAAAGTTTTGTGGCGCATCTCAAGACTGCCTGGCCTCCCAAATATGTTGATGACGGAGGGAACATCATGGCTCAGGGACACTTTGACCCTCTCCTCTTTCATCTAGAACTGCTTCATACAACAAAGAGGGTGCAGAAAAGTGCTTTAGATTGAATCACTGTCTGTTGTCATATTATTAACAAATAATATGACATTTTATTTAAAATGTAGGTTTTTTGTTGTTTTGACTTCAAGATGGTGCCGCGTGTGGCAGCCTTTACAGCAGTTCCTGTATTTTGTTTTTCTACTTCTTCCTTTCCTTTCCGAGACTAACAAAATCTAATCCAATGCAATCCAATCCAAATTATTTGCACTGTTTTTTTAAACCTCTTCAAGAAATGACCTGGCCCATCTGCCCAGATTCCAAATCAAATGAGCGCTTGAGTTTTGCCAACTGTCTTCGAGAGTGACATGTCAAAGCCACGCAAAAATCGTAAAATAGTTACTCCAATGCATTTTTGCTGAATACAAAAACAAATAAATCCATCATGTTTTGAGTCTTGGGGTATTAGACCGGGAAGGTAACATTATACTTTAATAGGAAAGCAAGACTTTGACGCACTCTGACCACTTTGAGAAATTCTGATGGCTTGCCTCAACTTCGTCCATAAGCTTAACAACACAATGCACTGCTACAAATGATACGGGGGGAATATTATTTAAAAGCAGATTAGGAAAACTATTCAGTTCATCCAAGCATCTGCATAACACAAAGCACCAATCCCCAAATATCTTTTTTCCCCTGACCACTGCTCCACTTCGCTGTAAGCTCGTTAACAACGCGGGCCAGGAGAGCCGATTACGATGGGTGGCCGCTACAGTTAAGCCGAGCATGGCCTACGATGCATATAAAAATCCAGAGCAAATGTCAGGAAGGTCCGACTGAGGACGGCCTTGCCTTAGCGTGGGGTTGATGGGTGGTCTCAGACTGTCAACCTGGGGGTGGGCTAAAGCATTCTACCCATCTTGTCATGCACATCTGAGAAGAATTTTGTTGAAATGAAGGAAGGGTCCTTCGACTTCTCCAAGAAGCTGAACTCATTCACTGCTAGAGCATGTGTCCACTCCAGTGCCAGGGTTTTTATCATTTTCACTAAATTGCAGGACCCACAGAATATTGACTTTTAGAACTACATAAACATACAATGCAGTGTAAGAAACCTTAGACTTTCTACTTTCATCATAAAAACCAATTTAATTCCAAAATTATATGGGTCTGGAGTCATTTAAGCTTGAAATGGGGGGTGGCTGTACAAAAGACAAAAGATGCCCCATCATGGGAGGGAAAAACATTGCCAGAGGTCTGACCAGCACTTTAACGACACCCAAGCGAGAAAAACCAAAACCCGAACAAATTCGGGAATGGCGCTCCACATCATGCTTTTCAATTCCTGAATAAATTCGGGAATGGCAGCGGATGAGTTAAGTAAAAGGAAAGATCCAATACAGACGCTGCCCTACTTACGAACATTTGCGTTACAAACAACGGTACATACGAGCATTTTTGTAGTAACAAATGTAGTATTCTCTCCAGTTGTACATGTGCATATCTTTATAGACTAGTACAAATCAATACAGTTTACTTATATCAGCCTTAAACATAAATCCCATACAAAATATAGCACTGAAGCAATTTACGAACAAATTCACCTTACAAATGACCGTTCAGAACGTATCTCGTTCGTAAAATGGGGAGCATCTGTAGTGGCGAAATGTTGCGCAACACCAGTGTGGCTTCCACAGTTTTAGTTTATTTTCACCTGAAATTGTCAGTTTCATGCAGAGACCTTTGGAATCCCCCCCCCCTTTTGGAATTCTCTGCATTCATCTCCACAGCTCTACACGCTTTGTGGGATTAAGCATTATTTGGTGCGTGAATACATTTCAGTAGGACACCCACAAAAAAAACATCTCATCGTCCCTCCCGCAGCACTTGAAAAACGCTTCAGGCGACTCTGCTCACTATTTTTAACTCATCTTCTGCGCGGGTTTGTTCATTTGTGTTTGTCATGCACAACGTCCTGTCTGCAGTTGGTTGCGTGATATTTCATTGCTCAATGTTTGATGGGTCAGTGGTCTTCCTGACATAGATTAGGATAAAATGACAAATAATAGTCAAAACAGTTTTGATGCTACTGTGCTACTTCCCTAATTTATATGAATTTTTCAATATGTGAAGTAAAAATGTGTCCTAATCAGGAACTACTTTGCATCAAATATAAGAACCTATACACACCGGTCGATTTGGTAGCATTTATAAACCCACGGCAGAGGTGAGTACGCTTTGTTTTTGAATGTAAGGAGGCTGCACTTGAGCCATCCAGGCTCAGTCAACAAAGCCACACCACGGGTCACTTTTGAGAAGGCCTCGCTGACCCCAAACAAGCTTCTGAGCACTGAAATCCGTTTCGTGAGTCAACTCCAAATAATAAACACAGCAAGGCCCGGTTGAAATTCTTCGGCACCCCCCATCCCCCCCAGACACACGCACACACGACGTGAACGCTCAATAAGCATCTGCCCTCTGCGACCGAGCACGCTTGAATCAGTCACTCTGCCATCCGAGAAGCGAGAGTACGGCCAAGGCAAGACAAAATGAAAAGCTAATAATCGTCTCCAGACACCCGCAGGAAATACGTGACAACGGAGGAAATGTTCTCGTTCCCCGTCGAGATACGGAGGCCTTAGCAACCAAGCTGCGAGGTCCGCCCTTTCCCTTGTTTCATTTCCTGTTTGCCTGCCAATCATAGACCCTCACATTGACACTGGGATGAAATGAGTTGCACAACAGTTCTGAGTTACCCTGAAGCATCCTCCCCATTAACTAAAAGAGGTTATTGAAAATGCACATTGCTACTGTTAGCTCAAAACTAATGCTAATTAGCATCTAAGTTCCAGTGCTTTAACAGCGAGCAATGGGCTGACCACATAGAGTGCAGCAACACCACATAGAAAAACAATACTCAGTCATATTTACTCTTTCTGTAGAATGATAAATCGTTCTTCAACTATTAACTGCACTTCACAAAAAATGAAATTTTGTATCATTCTGGTTGATACCAACCGTTTGAAATTCGTGCATTAAACTATTCGCCCATGGCTGCCTCTATTGCCTTTTCTTTGCCTTTATTAAAAAATGAATCGAGTAGAGTCTGCCTTTGTCATTTGTTAACAAGTTCCCAGATTTTTTCAGTGGTTAAATTAACTAAGTCACTGCCAGACGATGTGCAAACATATGTCCACTACAGTGCCAGGGTTTTTGTCATTTTGACTCAAATTGCAGAATACAGAGTTTTAGGACTACATAAACATTAAATACAACGGAAGAAAACTTACACTTACCTCTTTCATCAGAAAAAAATAGTTAATTCCTAAGTTGGAATATGGGTCTGGAGTTATCTAAGCTTGAAATGGGGGTGGTTGTACAAAATACAATACAATGGATACATAATGATTTATACAGTCCTTTAACAACATCTGAAGATGGAACAAAGCGCTAACATGGACAAAAGGCAAATGCTGGCCCCTCGTGGAAGGGAAAACATTAACAGAGGTCTGACCAGCGCTTTCTTGGCCCCCTGCAAGAAAAAACAAAACCCGAACAAATTCGGGAAAGGCACTCCACCTCATGCGTTTCAATTCCCGAATGAATTCGGGAATGGAAGTGAATGAGTTAACACATTCTCCACACAATGAGTGTTTTTGGAGTATAACACGCAGTATATCAATCAATGGCCTATTTTAGAACGGTTTTCATAGACAGGAAGCACTCCATATAAAATAGAAGCCATAATAGTGACTGCATCCATGAGATGAAGCTGAGCTAAACGGAATACAATACAATTCAGCTTTATTTATATCGATCTAAAAGTTTCTTCAGCCGTAATCTGTACTTCTTTGAAGGTGTTGGACGTTTCGCTTCTCATCCAAGAGGCTTCGTCAGTAAAATTTGATTATGTCACGTTGACAACTGCTGCAGGATGAACAAAGTGCTTTACAGAACATTTAAATTACGACGTCTGAGACATATGAATATTGATCTTTAAAGTGCATCGGATTGCAAAGCGCACCATCAGATTTTGAATAAATAGTATGTGTTTCGCTATGCCATATACTGCAGAATTTCTGGTATTTGTTGAGACATTTTTGTTCCCAAGCACTGGCTTATTGGCGCCTTCAGTTGGTTTACTTTAATGAACAAAGACGCTGGTTCGTATTGAGCTCAATATGTGCCGGGTCTGGCAGTAGATTCTGGTTTGAATTGAAACTACAGTATATCAATAACATTGACTTCAGTTGACTTGTATGATACAGACACTTTCATCCTTGGCTGCGAGCTGATGCTTTTTTTAAATAAAGAATGAATGGAACTGCCTTCAATGGAATACTCCTTTGATTTTAGCTGAAGCAGCACTGCAGTCGGCAAGGATGTTATTACTGGCGGTGGGCACATGAAATATGTAAGTCTAGGATTTGACTGCGTATGCTAGTGTCAATATGTGTCTGTCATCGCAAATGTGGTGAGGTGAGTTTTGATTTATGTGAGCGGCTTTTGACAGTGGGAGCCGTGCCACAACAGGGCCGAGTCAGTGCACTCTGAAGACGACAGAGACAAAAGTCAAAGGATTTCTGCTTGCAACCCTTATGACACTTACATTTGAAATGCTTCTAATTTCACATACCTGTTTTTTTAAAACATCTGGGATCTGTCCCAACCTTGAAAATACAACAATAAAAGTCACAGAACGAACATGGATCGCCGTTGCTTCCGAGACTCACGGGGCAGCTGGCCTGTCGACAGAAAAAAGCCACAGATGATGCATGGCCACGGGGAAACCAAACATTATGAAATAAAAAGCAAGGACTAACACAGAACAACATCCCAAAAGAGCGAACGATAAAAAATAAAATAAAGGAAAAACATCCGGCGGATGCGCCAGTTGTTTTGTGAGTGGTGGCCAGTCTTAAACATCACAAGCCTCCAATCCTTTCATGTCTCTCTGTCCTACATTGCACAGTAACAAGCAACACCAACACAGCCCGAGAAGCACAAAATGCTCTGGAGCAATAGGCACACACAACATGCCAGATAATTAGACAGCTGGTAATTAGAAAGGCAAGGCAGATGTGCTAACTCAGAGAGAATTTTAGGAAAGGAGCTAATCATCCAAATTGGCCTCAAAACACTCGGGTGTGATGAGGACAACAAAACAATACGTATTTGAAAATGTAGAAAAGAGTTTGAGAATTTTTTTTCAGTATTCAAAGTACAACCTCAAGTCTGTTAGTAGTGCAATTTGCAGGCACGGTGATTCCACTAACACATTTGCTTACGTTTCCATCTTTCATCGACGAATTGACTTATATTAGACTTGAGAAGATGTAAACAAGTCAATGTGGCGGCCATGTTGGGAGGGGCGAATGTCCTGTTAAAAGGTAATAGCAGACAAGGACGTTAGCTTAGCACCACAGTTTATAGTTTGAGAAAGATATTAAATTTTTCATTCCAGGGCAGTTCCACTGTGACTCAAAGCGAGAGTGACAACTCGTGAATTTCGTTTACGTAGAGATGGGCTAAAAAAACAAACAATGAATTGTTCTGTATTTCAGAATCATCAACCCACCTAACATACCTGAGTTTGAATGACAAATTCAAACACCAAACCACATAACTGTGAGGTAGAAGCTAATGACTTGGGGAAATAAAATTTAAGTCTTATTGGGCACCAAAAAATAAAATACAAAACAATTATCTTGCAGCAAACAGACTGCAATCAACAGAATATGGCTTTGCGCTTTTTCTACTCAGAAGTAATTTGCCACATGCTAATGAGGACATCATGTGATGAAACAAGCTGAAAGTTACAAATCTGTGGGAGCAACATGAAAGGCAAAACTAAATAAATAAATAAAATTAAGAGACTCTGTGTAATAGTAGCCTGGCACCACTTGGCTGGGATCATGCAAGCTATAAACTTACCATTATGTTCCCTTGTTCAAGCCCTCCAAAGAAAACGAGACCGCGGAAGTGATGAGCGGGTCCCTCTGAACGGGTCAAACAAATTATGTTAAGTCCGCTGATAAGAATCAATGTTTGGCTTTGAAAAAAAACTGCTGATGAATGATTATTCAGGAGGACGATAAAGGTCGCAGCACATTAAGGTAAACCTCCGCTTTCCGAAGCTCAACTTAATTTGAGCTATGATGCATATAGACTGCTTTCTTTCAACTTGTCTGCATCCGTGCCTGAAAAAAAACCCGCCATGTTGTTTAATATTGCGAAATTTAATTGTTGGTTTTTTTTTTATTACAAAATCAAAAAAAGTCAACTTCAATACAAGTCACATTCATTCAAAAAAAGTCGTTCCAAAAAAAATACATTTGTTGTCGGCTAATTATCACGAGCTGCCCAGACATGGAACACTTTAACTTATCACATGTAGCAGCTTTCGATGGTTGTAAACCGCTGTCAGCGTGATCTTAAAAACAACCAAACACCTGGAAACAAAAGTTGCTTCTAAATAAACATTTAAGAACATCAAGCCGCCGTCCGTCCTTGTCGGCTGCCGCCTCGCCGTCCTACCCGGCGTGTCGTTAACGGTCAGCCTCAGAATAGAATCATAAATGTGCGAATGGATTTTTGGTCGGGGAGGGGAGGCATAAAATCGAACAGTTTGTGGGAGCTGCACACTTTCCGTGAATCCAATGTGATGCTGACCTCAACGCAGGAAGAAGGGCAAGAGACCTGAAATCAAGTTGGTATAAGGCGCTCAAGGCTTACTGAGGGGCAGCTAATGTAAAGGAAATGTTTTCTTTTTTTTCCTCCTCCATCATGCGATGGCACAACTCAATGATTCATTTCCTCAACACATAACAGTTGTCAGCTCTGATGACAATTCACTCCCACTCATCTGATTGACGTCTTTATGTTTAGACTACAAGCGGCCCGGTATTCGAGTGGTTAGCACACTGGCTTCACAGTGCAGAGGTCATGAGTTCAAGACCCGGTCTATGTGGAGTTTGCATGTTCTCCCCGGGCCTGCGTGGGTTTTCTCCGGGTCCTCCAATTTCCTCCTACATTCCAAAAATATGCACGGCAGGCCAATTGAACGCTCAAAAATTGTCCCTAGATGCGATTGTGAGAGCGAATGGTTGTTTGTCTTTGTGTACCCAGCGATTGGCTGGCAACCAATCCAAAGTGTCCCCCGCTGGCTGCCTGAAGGCGGCGGGGATGGGCTCAAACGAATCCCCCCCGCAACCTTAATGAGGAATAAGTAGTATGGAAAATGGGTGGATGTTTACACCACGCTTAGTCAAGACGACACTACACCTCCGGACAAGTTACGTCCATAATTGTAAAATGACTTCAAATGACTTCTACCACCGCATATCGCTATATTTTACGTTTTAAGACTCGCGCTGAACATTCATGAAGTCTTGTTTTCGAATTGATGACGATGCCCAAAGTGACGTCACAATGGTACGTCCCTGACCGAGAAAGTGACACACAATGCACTTTGGGTACTTTTTTTCACACAGTGTTCGTCGCGCAATTAGAAGGAAAACAACATAAATAATGCGATGGTGAATCGTTGTGTGTCGCAGGCAATTGCGGTAACACGCATAAAGAAGGTGTAAGTTTTACACATATTCCCAGCGGATAAATCAGCCCATTTCTCACAGAACTTGTGCGCCATCTTGTGCATTTTCTGGGCGGTACATCGAAGTCCAGATTTCTACCGGTTTCATCGCTTGCAGAAGGCTCCAATTGATACGGAAGGACTTCTTTAATTGATTGCAACCATTTATGCTTTCCTCTTCAGAATTATTTGAATCATATTCATAACTGGATGAGTAACAAGAAAGCATCTTCTCCGAATCTGAACTCTCCGAAGCCATTGTTTGAATCTGGAGCAAGGCAGTGTGTGGCCGATAGTGATGTCACGAACAAGGGGGGGGGACTTTCTGAATCTGGCCAGTTTCGAGCTAATTTTTGGCATTTTTGGGACACTAAGTAATTTTTATTGGTGTTTTGCATTTGACTAAAAATATCAGCCCGCGTGTTTTGGGTATTGTAGATGCTATAAAATGTTTTTCTGATGTCAGTTAGGAAACAAAAAAATGGTGTCGGTTGTCCTATAACTGTGAAACAGAGAGAAGCGTGGAGTGAGTAAAATGTAGTCACGTACACTGCAGACAAAATTTTGAACAATTTCTGTGACTCCTCCAGTCCCAACTGACAAAGCATCACCAAACGTCAGTCCTTCACCGAGGATAAAGAATATATGCCATGTGTATTATCCTGTCTACATGCGTTTTCCAGTGTTTGCGTTCAAATCCCCGTTGCTTAGTTGTAACACTGCCAGACATGTGTTTGTGTGCGCGTCCACAGCAGATTAAGAGTTCTGCTGCTGACTGACGATACATTGTCATGCAGCAGATAAACCACACGGTATAGTCAGCACCTGCTGCCATTTATTTAGGCTGTCAGCAAGTTCTGGTGGTGCACTGCGTCTATAGATATACTCGCATGAGTGAATGACATCACTCCCTCCCCACGCCCCAAGGTGCTGCATCTCAACCAAATCACTCTTTCAATAAAAAGCCCAAAATGGCTCACGGAAGGCTGTGTATTACGTTTACAGCCTCCTTCCCTCTTGACCAGATGTTGCAGTCTTCACGTTGCACTAAAGTTGGACTTTAGAAAATGGCCACCAGCTGCCTACAAACAGCAGAGACGGAGGCCAACGACTGCCTCAACCGCGCAAGCTAAGCGCTTCAGACAGATACACAATCCTTTGACGGTTGTGCACACGAATGTGACACTTGGGGAGCGTGACAGCTTCACTTCAATGACGCAAGATAAAACATCTGTCAAGACATAAGGGAGAAAAAATAAGTTGTCTCAATCGCTAGAAGTTTCAACAAAGGACACATCAAGTGCAAACTTCATTTCTAGAACTTCATATTTGTGATAGTTGGTTTTTTTTTTTGGTATATTCTTCTTACATACGTGGTGAAAAAAAAAATCACATAAGGGCAAACCTCTCTGTAGGACATCACAGACCCCAAAGGAGGGGCAATGGAGGGGATGCGGGGGGTAATCGATCTTAAGGAGCTGCTAATTTCACAGGCTTAGTCGCACTCTCGAGCAAAGCGGAACTTGAAATCGTGCAAAGAGTTCCCCTTTAAGCATGCCGGATTAAAGCAGATCAGCTCGGGAGCTTCAACCCCTGGTTGAAGCTCAAGAGTACAGAAGATATTCAGTGAAAACGATTCATCTGCAAAGTGGGCTGTCGGGTAAGGTATACATCGGAATGGAATGCTGCTTCTGTCAAGTGGGTTCACTGAGCCTTTATAGTAATCTTTCTACCCACGCACAAAAAAAGCTTTCTGATTCTGATTCTATACTAATACAGCTCAGCACTCTGCAGCCATTGCCATGCAGTTAGGCTAAAAAGGGCCATCACTGAAAACCAGTGGCGAGCCGTGGATTTCATCATTAGGCCTTCAGTAGTGCTACGTCTGAAACAATCCAGACTGAAAAAAAAGTGTGTTGTGATTTACTACAAGTCCACTAGAGGCTATCATTAGGCATGAATTAATTGACAAGCACAACGCGCTTTGGAATGATCAGTGGCCGGCCGTGCATGTCACTCCTCGGCCTTCAGTATGGCTAAAGCTGAAAGTGTGGTGTGATTTACTACACGCCCACTGGAGGGTGCAGTTGGCCAAGGAAATAACTTGGGACTTCAAGAAATTGAAGAAATAATGTCATTAAACTGTTTGAATTTTTACTATGAACATGTGGATTCGTGATAACCTCATAAAATGGCAACGTTATTTGCCATTTTTGCTAGTTTCTGAGCTGTCCAACCTTTCTCCGTGATGTCCATTTTTTCTTGAAAAGTGAGTCTTGAAAATGGCGTTAACAGTGCCTCTCCAACCAAATCAATTTCTTGTCCTCCTTCAGCCATTGTGGGTTGACAAACTGCTATTAAATCAACAATATATTTGCTTATGCAGCTGGCCACCGATACAGTGTGCTAGTATGCGTCTTGTCACCAGAGCAGTTTTCACAAACTATGATTGGCTACTGACTAAACTGACATTGACTAGCACCTTCAAGAAGGCCTTGGTACCCCTTATGGGTTGCCAACACGAAATCTAATTGGTTAGAGCAACAGTTTGATCGACACATTTGATGCGACAGGGCCCGATTGTGGAGACGTCCAGGTAGATTTCTGACCCTGGTAACAAATGGCTGAAAAGTGATTGGTTAAATGCTTAAATATGAAAACAAACATCTGGAAGCAGCACAACAGGGTAAAGCAATGAAAGGAAGCTGAAAGACAATTTGGAATTATTTAATACGAATTCATGGACAAAATATAATTAACAGTCTGATTCAAATATGTTTAGGCCAGCAGAGAATGCTTTGCACGCCTTGACGGTCTGCCACTGTGTACAACAGACCTTTTTGAGACTAATTTGCAAAAGCGACTCAATCAAGTTGGAGGATTAGTTGCAGCGTTCCGTGGGAGAAATTAAAGATCTCACTCCATCTAGTGGCTGAAAATGTACACTGAAAACTAAAATACAGATGGGAGGGAGGACGAAAATGTCACTGAAGCTTTTAACCTTTACGGTCTAAGCCAGGGGTCGGGAAGAGAGCCATAAAAGTAAAATATTTAGAAATGTTTTTCAGTGAGAGCCACTCGCACGCGCGCGCACACACACACGGGCGTGCGCGCACATATAAACGCGCGCGTGCGCGCACACACACGCACGCGCGGCCACTTTTCAATAAAATATCAGAATGTATTACTTAAAATAACTTTGTGAAAGTACTCATCGTTGACATGAATCGTTTCCCGTTCCTCGTGATTGGTAAAAATCCAGGCAAACGATCGGAATGAAATTCAACTTGCCGGTCCAGAGGCGAAGTTACTGCTAGCTAGCCAGCACACAGCTCATAAGCATCCTCACTTGCTATCTGCAATATACATCTCGCAGGAGTATGTTGATGCTAACGTTAACATGGGGCTTGTTAAAATGTCACTGATATTCGACTGTTTCATCGACGGAATTGTTTCATTGCAAATTAGAATCAGAACATTTTCTCTCCTCAAAGGCGAATGCTCCAGTGCATTCAAGCTGAAGTCTACTCTCGGGCTCATTTAAAGGGGCGTTTACCTGATTCAACAGGACGGCCAGTATCATCCAATCAAAATGGCGCTTTCAGTCAACCTAGGTCAGTGTCATCCAATCAAAATTGCGCTTCCCGCCAACTGCAGCCCCAACGGGAAATGAACGGCGAAAAAAAACGAGAATATGTATTTAGGCTTATGGGCGAGCCATATGCAATCATCAAAAGAGCCATATATGGCTCGCGAGCCATATGCAATCATCAAAAGAGCCATATATGGCTCGCGAGCCATAGGTTCCTGATCCCTGGTCTAAGCCAAGGTATTGAATCCACATTTATGGGACATAAAAAACTGCCATAGTATGCTTAATCACCCTTTCAATATGTGATTTCAGTTTGACTGGGATCATCACCTCAACTGATTTTTCAACATTATGCTTTCACCCCTTGCGAGTAGTACAACAAACTCATGAAGCTGAGCCAATGTTAAATTCAATACATTTTATTGTGACTTAGAAAATTACATGATATACAAAACTTGTTAAAGAGCAGGGGAAGAGCCTTGAGAAGATATGGGATGCTGAGTACCCTGCAAGATCAAAGGGGACATTAATACAATCCATCACAACTACACATAACCCCCACAAATGTGAAGCAGCCAAGGAATCTCACCGTCATCACATCTTCAATCGTGAGTGTCTTGTGATCATCAGACTCGCTCTCCGTGTTGTTGTGAGAGCGGAACTCTTCACTGTCTGTCTCGACAGAACTCAGCTAGAGAAACAACGGTGAAAAGTGGACAAGTAAAATCAACAATGACGAGTGGAAAATGAACATTGAACAAGGGCCATTTGCGCCATGCTACACAAAACTACTAAAAGTTACTAAACGCCAAAACAGGTCCTTGAGGAAAGGGACAGAAGCTCCACATGTGGAATTGACCAAGTTGGTCAAAATGATCCGATTGCAAACCTCATAGTCAGGATCCTTCTCGGAGCCTTCGTCAATGAGCTCCCGTGTGAGGGCCTCGACCCAGCTGTGGTACTCCTCACCCTCTTCGTCATCTTCCTCCAAGTCCTCCTGCTTCCTCTTGCTTCCCTTCCCACAAGGTTTGGTGGGAGAGATTCTTATTTCTGTTGGTGTGAAACGAGCTTCGTTTAGGATCAACAAAGCTAGTCATTCAATTCTGCTTGCAAATTAACGGGAGTGCACATTTTTTAGAAAACTTTTTCATCATAAAAGTTTCAAACATTTACATACACACACACACACCAATGTCCTTTGTCTACCAAGAGGCCATGTTTCCAGCTCAAGCAAACAGGAACAAGTCCACCCATTTAGAAATTGAGAAACAAGCCTATCGAGTACCTGGTCTATTATTTGGTCAAAACTAGTCTGAAAATAAAATGACCACAATTACGATTCTCTCAATCTTATTTAGCCTTGAGAAATTAATACATACCTGGAGAGAGGGAACGACCAATTGTAGAGGGTAGAGGGTAGCCCAAGGCGCCCTGCACCCAGCGGGGCAGGATGTTGAGCAGCAGGCGGGTGACTGGGTGCAGGCGCTTGCGACCGGTGAAACAATGACGCGCAGGACTGGAGACAGTAGGAGCCACAACCTGCTGTTTTTGCTTAGGGTGCCTGAACCCCAGTACCCACCAAAAGCCATGGTATGCATGGACCTGTCAGGACAGTCAAATGTAATTTTATCTCGTCAAAGAATACAATTTCAGATTAAAATTGGCCAAGAACCAATCCATAGAATTACACACACACACAAAGTAAAATAGGCGGAAGTATACGCCGAAACATGTCAGATATTTGAACACCTACAACACACCGTCTGTAAGTAAAGAATCTGTTTTAAATTACAAAGTAAAGTAATCCAGTTCATTTTCGAGATAGGCAATTTTAAAACAAACTAGAAACGAACTTGAACGCTTTCAATTCCAACAACAAAATGGACGTTTAAACAGCTTTACCATAACTTAACGACCAAAAGAAATGTAAAAAGGGGGTTTGGAAGCTTCTTTGAAACGCAAATTAAGCAAAAGAATAATGAAACACTTGTCACGCGATGAAGCAAAATCGCCTGCAAGGCGTCAGAGGTAAAAATGGAGAAAAAAACAACTGCTTTCAAAAATTTGGTTGAATGGGGATTAAAAAAAGGTTATGGGACATACCACGACGTCAAACGGCCATAAGAGCCCCCGCAACACTGAGCGAAGCAACCCAAATCGCTTCACCTCCACAGTCCGCTGTTCAGACGAACACAAGTGGAACACATAAAAACAAATAATATGTTGAATACTCGCACATACGAACACGCCAAAGCCGGAAATAAATAAAAATTAAAAATAAATAGAAACATAACGTCACCTGAATAGGTACTTTCAAATCTGAGTCGTTTCGAGGTTCATCTTGCACGATCATCATGCTCCAGGCTCAAACACGCGCAAAAGACTGCGTGGAGGGCCGACAGACAAAGAAAAACTTCCTCACAAGTACATACACTTAAATCTACCCCCAAACTTTGTGCATTGAACCAATTTCAGCTTGCAAACGCACCGTTTATCGGCACCAGCCAATCGGCACAAGGCAGTTAATTAACTAGAGGGGTGTGACTCTAACTCGTCATGCATTATGAGGAAGTGGTGATTTTAAAGGACAATGGACACCACTTTTTGTTTCCTAACTGACATCAGAAAAACGTTTTATAGCATCTACAATACCCAAAACGCGCAGGCTGATGTTTTAGTCAAATGAAAAACACCAATAAAAATGACTTAAAGTGTCCAAAAATGACTTCAAAATGAAACCGGAAATGGCCAGTTTCAGAAGGTCCCGCCCCCTGGTTCGTGACGTCACTCCAAGACGTCTTGCCTTGCTCGAGAATCAAAACAATGGCTTCAGATTCGGAGAAGATGCTGTCTTTTTACTCATCCAAGTTTTTATGAATATGATTCAAATAGTTCTGAAGGGGAAAGCATAAATGTTTGCAATCGATTAAAGGAGTCCTCCCATATCAATTCGAGCCGTCAATGACAGCAATGTAGCATCCAGAAAATGCAGAAGATGGCGCCCAAGCTCCGTTGGAAATGGGCTAATTTGTCTGCTGGGAATTTGTGTCAGCAAATATCAAATACAGGTACAGTAAAGTCTCGTTATATCGATATTCAAGGGAGTCCAAAAAAATATTGATATAACCGGGACTATCGATATATTCGATCCTGCGCCGAACTGCATTAAACAAAAGCCGCCAAAAGAGGGCAGCCAAGCGCCATATAAGAAACGGAGCTGGCCATTAGCTCCCTTTTTTTTGGGGTGAGAGATGTTCCCCCAATGTTGCCTCAAAATGGCACATATAATTCTTTAATGATTGTAAACATGTATGCTTTAATCTTCAGAACTACAGTGTATTTGAAACATATTCATAACTGGATGCGTAACAAGAAAGCATATTATCCGAATCTGAAGCCATTGTTTGGACACATCACATCACAAGCAATGCAAGACGTCTTGGCGTGAAGTCATTTTTATTTGCATTTGAATAAAAAGTGACATCGGCTGTCCTTTAATACACAGTATGGAATGTTAATAATTTTCAAAATCATCGCGCTTCAGCAGACAAAACAAGAAACATTGTTGCAAAAAACGATTGCATTCATATACAGTACAGTGGGCATGTACATAACACAACAGGGAAACTGCAACGCTTACATCTTACTGTAATATGTATACAATTTAAAAAAGTCATCAATCTTCTTCTGCTTCCCATTTTTACCTTTTAACACAAACACTTCAATCTCGTCTGCTACACACGAGCTAGCGTCTGAAAATGAAAATGGCTCTGCTACACGGGTGCTGGGCACGTAACCAAGTCACCTGACCAAGTCGACCAATGGCGCGACTGATGGCGTGACACGTAACCAAGACACGTGACCAAGTTGACCAATGGCGCGACCGATGGCGTGTCACGTGACAAAGTCACACGGCCAAGTCGACCAATAGCGCGACCGATGGCGGCTCATGTGACCAAGTCGACCAATGGCGCGACCGATGGCGGCTCACGTAACAAGACACGTGACCAAGTTGACCAAAGGCGCGACGGATATATCAATATAAACAACAATAATGGCCGGCGGGGGTTGAAAAGGAGCACCGTAATAACCGGATTATCATAATAACCGGGTATCGTACTAAACGGTACTAATTATACATAAAAAGACTAGAAATGCGCAAGGGAAATGAAAATAGTATCGTAATAAGCGGTACTATCGATATAACCGATATCGATATAACGAGACTTACTGTAGTTGTCTTGGGGCAACACACAACGATTCACCATTGCATTATTTATGTGTTTTTCTTCTAATTTCGCCATCAGCACGGATCAACACGAAGTTTTCCGACCAAACATGTACTGTAATAGTGTGTTTATTTATTTATTTATTCATTTATTTATTTATTTGCCGCCGGGCCAGTGGGATATTGTGCAATGGCTTCGGCTATCTCATTTGATGTGTGTTTCACCTCAAATTTAATTCAGCACTTTAACAGGAACTGTTAAAGTATCAAATTATGACGGAATATTTTCAGGATTGTGCAATCACCACAATACTGGATTTCTTTGAGGGCTCCATGAGCGAATTAGACAGAGCCTAACACGATAATGGCATTCACAATTGTTTTGGTCTTTGTTCGACTGCTCCGAAACTTTTTGGCGTGTCAAAGTCTGTAAATACAATGCCCTTTTTAAGCAAGGCACAAGTGCATATAAAGTATATAAAGTAAATTTCTCCACTGTGAGACTAATAAAGGCATATCCAATCCAATCCAGATTATGGACCTGTAGCTGTTACAGTGTTTTACAATGTGAAATGCTAATGAACCACATGCTGTATTCACAACATAGTCTGTTTGCCCAGGTTTAATAAGAAACTCAGTCAATTTTGTAGAGGAATTCTCACCTTTTGTGTTTTGTATTTTCTGTGCACGCTTTCAGGTCTCGACACCTTATTTATGAGACACGACACATAGGGTATGTGTCACACAGTGCATGCGCTCTGCCTTGCTTGTGTTGCTTGGATCCCAAAATAAACAGAAAACGTGTATTCATTTATCCATGTAGCCATTTAAGAGTCTTCTTAGCATATGAAGAGCTTTTGAGGAAGGCTTCCTTTGTTAACACAGGGCTTACTGAATTGGCTACCGCTTCCGTTGCTGGCTTTCGTCACATTTGCGTCAGTGCTGAATGAAATATGGCAGGGGAAAAGTATATAAGAGTGGTCTGTACTGTGGCAATGGGAAGAAAGAGAGATGGCGAGGGATGCTGTGACAAGAACCTTTAGCATCGAGGCCATCAGCAGTAAAGTTAAGGCCAATGACTACACGGCAGGGCGCAGGCATAGCAGCGCAGGGGTGCGGGCGCTCCGTTGGGCAGCCGGCAACAGCAGATCTTTCGGTTGCTCTCTGGGATCCAGCCGCGAGAACATTTTTGCCAACATCCTGACCCCCGACAGCATCCCCCAGTTCACCATCCCCAGCCTGATGGTACACAACGGCCTCAGTCCGCAGGAGAGCTCAGCGGAAGCCAAGGAAGCCAGGGAAGGCTCGCAGAGTTCCGGGATCGAGTGGACAGAGTCTTCTGCGTCATCATCCTCGTCCTCTTCGGGCTCTCGACTGGAGCTGTCGGAGCGCAAGGCAGGGCGTAGCGACTCAGTTCCGTTGCGGCACCAGAGAAACCGCCTGCAGAGGGAGGCGTCCTACCCCTGGTACCCGACAGAGGCTGAGCACTGCTTGGATCCGGCCAGTAAGGCGGCGCTCTCCTTGCCCCACTTGGCTAAGGTGACCACCTCGTACGGCTTTGTCACCTTAAGCCAAAGCCCCCAGATGGCGAACGAAGAGGAGCTGCTTTGCCAAGCGGGGATGAGATGGAGTAACAAAGATGAGGAGGCTCCCGCCTCGGACACCGGGACGGAGGTCTGCCGGGCCAAAAAAGTGCAGACGGACTCGCCTCCATCGTCTTCACACAGACAAGACAAGCTTAGACAGCGCCTACGCATGGCCATAAAGAAACACATTCCCTTCTGTCACTAACTGACTCCACCAGAAGAGTCCTCTGTAAGATTTTGTGTCATAGAAAATAAAAAATAACCAACATCGATTGATCAGCAGTGTTGTCGTTCATCTCCACTTGTCACTTAAACTGCGGGAAAGCTGAGAGACAACCATTCCAACTAATATACAGTTGATACAATTCATTGTTCGATTTTTTTTTGCCATTTTGCCTCAGTGACGAAATCTCTCAGCATGAACACACAGGTTAATCAGTTTAAAAGCAAGGTTATGCCTTCACGGTTAGTGTTTAATGTAAATCATCAACATTTCAGTCCTCTGACATTTAGATTATGCTAGAATATTTTTTTTATCTTTTCACCTCCACACCCTCTTTCAAATTGCTTCTGTGGATTTCAAATGTCCACATTGTGGGACTATTGAAGGCTTTCTGATTCAGATTCTGAAATCAGTCCTGTCCGAAGTCCGGTCCGGGAGCCCGCGGCCTCTGTCAAAATCAATAACATCTGGCCCGCATGTAGAATGAATACATCCGGCAGTCGCATTGTTACCTGCGTGTGCTCAGTGCTGTCATCTAGAGGCTGAACTGGGAACAGCAACTTGGTATGTCTGTGTAAGCTCTCAGTCGTACAGGAGTGGTCCATCGATGAGAAGGTTTCTTCAGCCGTCATCTGTACAAAAGTGAAGGTTTCGGACGTTTCGCCTCCTATCCAAGAGGCTTCGTCAGCGAACTACAGTCTGACTGGTCGTATCGGCCCCATTTATATATCCCTAATGTCCAGACCTGGTGGCGCCGGACACAGCTATGATAGGTCCCTACTCTCAGGTTGGGACCCCCCCAACCTGAGAGTAGGGACCCCCCCAACCTGAGAGTAGGGACCTATCATAGCTGTGTCCGGCGCCACCAGGTCTGGACATTAGGGATATATAAATGGGGCCGATACGACCACTCAGACTGTAGTTCGCTGACGAAGCCTCTTGGATAGGAGGCGAAACGTCCGAAACCTTCACTTTTGTACAGATGACGGCTGAAGAAACCTTCTCATCGAGCAACTTGGTATACAAATATGTACAGTACAGTAATTGACTGAAGCCCCCAATTTCTACAATGGCGATTTTCTATATTTTTTTGGTTAATTTTCTAAAGCGGTGATAAAAGAACAATTACTTATGTTCAACTGTTACAAAAAAATATTGTTAAAAAAGTGAAGTAAAGTCAATATTCGATTTTAATTTTCAATGTCAATTCAATTTTGATCCAGGTTTCCTTTCATCACTTTGCTGCTGTGAAATCTAAATTTCTCCACTGTGAGACGAATAAAGGCATATCCAATCCAATCCAAATGAACCAGAACACATGGTTAAAGGGCAACCGACGTCACTTTTTTGTTTTTTAACTGACATCAGAAAAACGTTTTATAGCATCTAAAATATCCAAAACACACAGTATGGAATTTTTAGTCAAATGCAAAACACCAATAAAAGTGACTTAAAGTGTCCAAAATCTGCAAAAAAATTGAGCTGCGAATTGGGCATTTTCAGAAAGTCCCGCCCCCATTTCGTGACGTCACGCCAAGACATTGCTGGAGAATCCAAACAATGGCTTCTTTTTTTCGGTCAGGGGGGGGGGGGTCCTTTCATGACGTCACGTACGGACTCGTCACCAACTCAAAAACAAGACTTCCTGAATGTTCAGCGCGAGTCTTAAAACGTAAAATATAGCTATATGCGGTGGAATCTTATTAAAATACGCCCAGTAGAAGTCATTTAAAGCCATTTTACAAATTATGGACACAACTTGTCCGGAGACGTCGGTTGTCCTTTAAGATCGCTGAAATTAAACTAAAAAAGCAAATGTGAAACACAATGACGCTGAAATGTATTGAAATTAATAGCAGTTATATGTAAAGAATGAGCCTTACATTTTTAACATATTAAATCTGGCCCCCTTTGCAAAAGGTTTGGACAGCCCTTGATGTCAATGGATTCCTCCACCTACTTTCATCTTTTAAATGTCAGGCTGCGGTCTGTGTTTTTTATTTTGCGTCCGTTTTAGCATGTTGAATGGACTGGACTGAATGGTCTTTTATGACAATATTACACCTGAACCGGCCGACGCGGCTGTCATCGTCACATCATTGTCTGCGTAGGTGGGCCTCGAGGGGGCCCTCGACGACAAGAGGGGGGCGAGATTCCATTTCTAAACGTTTCTGCCACGCTGTTTGGTCGTGTGGGGAAGTGGAAGCGTTTTGTGGCAAATGAGGGATTTCTCTTTTCATGCAATGAGATGAGCAGCCGTAAAGTCTTCTTTTCCTTTCGGCTTTTCCCTTCAAGGGGTCGACACACAAGTACAATTTAAAAATGAACATTGCACATTTAAACACATTTTTAGACAAACTAAATGTTTTTTTGTTCATCTGTGGCTACTTTTTGGCAATGCATAAATTAAACAAAATACATTAGTCATGATAAATTTAAATTCATTAATTTTACTGCACTGGAAATATTTTTGTAGTTTTTTTCACTTTATCAAATTTGCATGGGTGATTATTTTCCAATCAGTACAAACAGTTAGTCATTTAATTAATAATTGTGAAAACGTTTGAGAGTTCATATATATATATACACACACACACACACACAGAGAGAGAGAGAGAGAGAGAGCGAGAGCGAGAGCGAGAGCGAGAGCGAGAGCGAGAGAGAGAGAGAGAGAGAGAGAGAGAGAGAGAGAGAGAGAGAGAGAGCAGCTGTGTCAATGAGTTCTTGCAAAATGTGCATGACTGCATTTTGAAATGTTAACTTTTCCATCAATATGTAATAGGTATGAAAAAGTCTACACCTGTGGAAGTTAAATGTTTGTGACTTAAAAAAAAATACATGTAAATCAATATAAAGACCGGTATGTCAGAGCTTTCTTGTAAAAAAAAAAAAAAAAAGACGTTGCCTCTATGCCTGGCTTGGCTATTATGTAACCTTGCGTGTATGTTGAGTCATTGTGGGTTGGCGCTTGAGTCCACTTGAACAAGATGCTCTTGATGACTCAAAGCCAGAATTATATAATAGTAGTGTTTGTGTGGCTTATGTGATAGATTTTACACAAATTGTTTTGTGCCATTTTTTGTTTAATTTTGCTCAGTCACTTATAGCGGTATGGTGCATTTCAAATACAGTAAAGTCTCGTTATATCGATATCGGATATATCGATAGTCCCGGTTATAGCGATACTATTTCTATGCACGCACGGAGAAAATTACATGCAAACAGGGTCGGATATATCGATAGTCCCGGTTATAGCGATATTTTTTCGGACTCCCTTGAATATCGATATAACGAGACTTTACTGTATTTCAGTTGCATCTTTAATTATCGAATTGCGTACCAATCCAAGTTAGTCTATGTATTCCCTGCCATGGGAAGGGAAGTCCGTTGTATATGGCGGATGCGTACCTCCAGACAAAACAAAAACAAAAAACAAAGTAAGTATGAGGTGAGCACTTTTAATTGGTTCAGTTTCATCATGCAGATTTCTATCAAGTGAATCAAAGCAACAAATGTAAATCATGCACACATAGAAAACAATATAATCCGTATCAACAGGAGAATCAACTGACAATTACTAGGGAAACAAATCTACCTGGAAAAGTACGATTGAATTCAAATATAATAATTATCCGCTTGTGAAGAAGACAATGGCGGCAATGATGATGAGGAAGAGGAAGTCATCACTAGACGTCAAATAAAGTAAAATGCCGTTACACAGGTGACTAATGGAGATCTATGTGTCTTCTTTGATTACGATACGTTCCAAGTGGATGAGAAAGGATGGCGCGCGCGACCGTTGGTTTTATTCGTCGTCAGAGGAGGAGTCTCGCTCGATGCTGTAAGCCATGAAGAAAGCGTCGGGGCGGGCGGGGACGAGGGGATGGCCCGGTCTCACAATCTCAAAGCCCAGGAAACTGAATGTGCGCAGCAGGGATGCTGAAACAGAAAGTAAACAAAAACACGTGAGCTCTTGAGTCTGAGTCCGGCCTGAATTTAAACCATAAACGTTGGTCCTCACCTCGATCGTCACGGCTCTTGTGGAAACAGATGAAGACGTGATCGCCCTGCAGCTGCTCCTCGGCAAATTCCAGCACGAGAGCAAAACTGTGGGCACAAATGTTAAAGAACACCCTGATGGCATCTGCTTGCGAAAAGACAACAATTTCTGTGGCATTATTCACTCAAAATGAAAATTACTTTTTGAATTTTGCAAAGATTTTGCAAAGATTACTATTTACTTTTTTTCCCCCACCACTTGGACCGAGCAGTGTTGTGTCCGACACCCGATCATGTGTTAAATTTTGGTTTGCGACACAAAGCTGGAAAGAAAATGGAGTGCGTGATGGGAATTTATTCGGGAATTGAAAAGCATGACGTGGAGCGCCATTCCCGAATGTGTTCGGATTTTGGTTTTTCTTGTGGTGGGGTGCCGATAAAGCACTAGTCAGACCTCTGGCAGCGTTTATCCCTCTCACGAGGGGGCAGCATTTGCCTTTTGTACAGCGGCCCCCACTTGCACCTCCTGTTTTTTTATGTTGAAAGAATAGAGTCTAAGTGCACATGACCAAAACCCTGGCATTGGAGTGAACACATTTTTGCACATTGTCTGGCAGGGAATGAGTTACAATAGCAGCATTAGGAAATTTTCCACAGCTCAAGTCAAAAATTACGTTTTTTCACATTCACTAGATGGAATTTCATTAAAAGGAATACAAAATATTCAGTTTTATTTATATGCCGCCTTCATAATTGCTGCATTTGTAACAAAGCACTTGGTACAATATATATATATATATATATATTTTAACATTCTCCAACTAACCTGTCTTTGCTGCCGTCAGGCAAAGCTCCGGGGGGGATTTCAATGTAGAGGTTCCCAGCTTTCAGCGCCGCCTTCCAAACGCATTTCTTGCCATCTGATAAGCGCGGCTCAAAAAGCAGAAATCGCACTCGGTTGTTGGGCGGGCCGGGCTCCTCAAGAACCAGTAACTGAGCATCCTGGTACGAGAGAAAAGACCAAGA
This sequence comes from Hippocampus bargibanti, assembly GCF_051943395.1. Lineage (NCBI taxonomy): Eukaryota > Metazoa > Chordata > Actinopteri > Syngnathiformes > Syngnathidae > Hippocampus > Hippocampus bargibanti. The sequence continues at coordinate 15,511,439 of NC_142740.1, read as the reverse complement.
CAAATTGTTGACACATGACATGATATGATATCACATTGCAGCCAAAGCATTTCAAAATACACATTGCAAAAAGTACAAAATATTTCACAAACTGTCACATAGCTTTAATTTGTAATATCACAAATTCCCAATAGATGGCAGATACGTCTTGGTTGAGCTTACACTGGGTCTTATACGGCCCTATATTAAAATGTGGTGACTAATTATTTTCTGTGAATTTTGAATGAGATGCAAGACAAACAAAAATGAATACAATGTTTGTATTTGTTTTATTGTTCAACAGTTTTGTGCCATCCTTGAACACTAAATTTGATGCAAGAGAGATTTTTATACTGAAAAAAAAAACCCTATTTTTTTGAACCTCTATCTTAAGAAAGTACATCATTTTCTTTGTACGATTAAAAACAGATAAGCATGGATTTTGTCCATATGCAAAATGACATTCATTGTCATACGACTTGTTAGGGTGAGGCTCTTATTGTCCTATGTGGACCCTGCAGCAAAAGTGAGAGCGTGGAGTAAAATACAGTATTCCAGCATTCACAGCAAAGACTGGGTTACAAAAAAAAGTGAGAAAGCAAAAAGCACTCACGGAATAGAATAGCTTAGCTGAAAGATTGCGATCCCGCTGGTCATTCCCTCGCCCACCTGGGATCTTCAGGGGTGGGTGAGGGGCATCAGGAGCACCACAGAGGCCCCGGACACGGGTTACTGCAACAGGAGGAGCTCCTCCTGGGACTGGAGATACTGTGGAAAAACACAGGCACGTGTGAACACAAAGCCATGTTCTCAAAAGGTTGTGTTGCCTCAACAACACCACATGCCACCTTCTTTATAGAACTGATATTTTGCTGCCTAGCAACTCATCTGTGAAGAAAAAAAAAGTTGAATGAGTGACCATGTCGAACAGGAAGGAAGGAAATGGTTTGTTTGTTAGCGCACTGGTGACCAACATCAAACGTCACGTTTTGGCAGTCATCATAAAAATAAACTCCCTGACCACAACTACAAGCACACAACACACAAATGAATACATTATCTTATGTTGTATATTCAAAAGTCTAGGTTTTTCAAAATACCTCTCAGGAGTTAATATTCAATTTTTCACTTGCAATGGGGATGAAAATTCGGGTTTTTTTCTCAACCAAATGCTTTTTGAAAATACAAAAGTAAACTCAAAATAAACAATGTGGCCTGTGAAATAAAGTCTGAACGCTAGGGGGCAGTATAGAGACAAACACGCGCACACAGGTTAAGTCACTTTAGTGGAACACTAGTGCGAGCTTCACATCGACCATATTCCCACCTAGGGCTGTGCCACGTAATACTGACACAACGACAGTTGCAGGAAGAGTGTTGCCGGATGTGTGCGCAGGGTGTTATGGGCTGGCACGCTAACAGGGAAAAAGGCAGCTTTGCCGCAAACCGTTTTCGCTTACGTAAATGACACCAACCCGCTATATGTGAAGCACAGGCGTGAAAATCAAATGAGTTGCTGCAATAGATACAGTGAGACCTCAACTTACGAACTTAATTGGTTCCCAGACAGAGTGTGTAAGGCGAAAAGTGTGTATCTCAAAAAAAGAATTCCCATAGGAAACGATTAAAATGGGAATAATCCGTTCTCGGGTTTCCATAAAATATACTTTTCAACTAAATAAGCCTTAAAACTACACACAACATACCTTATTCTATGTATAATAAATGTGCTATTCTATTGTAATGAAAGGAATACACTGAATTGTATCATAAAGTCACTTTATTTACATTTGTGATGGTCATTTATGGCTTGATGGAATGGCATTGAAGGTCGAAGGTCAAAGGGAATTGCTGTTTGGAAAGAGAAGCGCATTACATGAGGACTGTAATTAAAGAAATAAACTGTGGTGTAAAATAAAGTTTTATTGACCTTTTTGATGGTCGTTGATGGCTTATGGAAGGAGAGTCACCTTCCATAAGGACTGTTGGTAACTTAACCTCTGGTGCTGTTCGGTCGTGTGCTTCCGCTGAAGATCACTCCGCCAGCTGTGGTGGGTGTGTATTATGAAAATAGTGCTTATTATAAGGTTTAATTTTCATAAATTTGACGTTTGTAAGAAAAAAAGTTTGTAAGTTGAGGTGTTTGTAAGTTGAGGTCTCACTGTACTTGCATTTATAGAGCAGTTAATAATGTTTTCAGGCTGCTTTTAGGCCGCAGGTCCGATATTCTAATTGGCTCTCCAGTGGGAGACTCACGAGTTTGACATTTTTTTTCCTCCAAGAAAGGCAAATAGAATACTGTAAAATATATATTAAAAACAAGCGCCGTAAAACAATATGCATTATTTTTCATGAATTGCAATTGAGACTAAAGTCAATGTGCACAAGGAAGTATGTTTGAACACGTGCAAGTGAACAATTAATTATGACAGGCACATACTCATGTGATTTTCTGAACGACAGAAACAAAAAAAAAACAATCCTTGGGGAGAACTGGTTGAACGTTAAATGTTCCACTTGTCTTGCTACTCAGGTCTCATGTATATTTATTTAACAATCACACTTAGACAAGCTGACAAAGTCGAATTCTACCTTTTGCGTTGCATTTTTATGATAGTGAGCCTTTTACAACATCACACACTACTTTGCTTGAGTCACTGAACGAAATAAGGGGCGTTTACAAAACGACCATGGTGCACCAGAAGAAAAGGCCTCTATGTTTAATATGACATCACTAAATCACCCCCAACCCCTCCCTCCCCCCAAGCAGTCGCAGTGCAGTGGAAATTTCCAAAGTCTTTCACAACAACGCGAAACCAGAAAGTGAACATCCGCATCGGCCAATTCCTGTCAAGACACGACCCGACCAACGCGTCAGATAATCGGGGGTTTCTGTTTGCCCAACACCCCCCCACTCCCTCCCCTAAACCAGGTGAATAACAAGAATGGAAAAAAAAGACAAAAACACCTGACGACGGGTGCAAAACACAGTGAAAACAATAAAAACTAAAATCTCATTGCTGTTATATCGATTCCATGCTGAAAAATACATTAAATTAATCCCAGACGTAGAGTTAATTTGTGCTAATCACCTCCCAAGGCTCACGGCAGACGGAAAAAATATTGTATAGTACTGTACAGAACAAGATAGCAAACGTGAATGTCGACGTGATAGATGGCAAAAAATGTCGTGAATAAGGTAGTCGTTCTGAATGAATGAATGTAAACATACAACGAAACTACTATATACTATATATAGGCGTCGTTGAAGGCCAAACAACAGTATTGTGACGTAACACACAGAGGCAGTAGCTACAAGCTAACGGTGTTTGCACTTGCCATGACATTGACGGCAACACATTCGGAAATTGTATTATAATGAGACGTTTAAACTTGAAAGCAAGGGCAGTTTTTTTTAAATTTAAAATGAATTTATGCCAGGCTTTAAAATATAACTAGATTTTTTTATGTACAGTGGTTGTCGCCAACTAGTAATTTGCGATCGCTTACGGTTACGTACATCGTATAAATATATTTCATGTTTACGTTGAAGTAAAATCATTCGTGATAAGGTTATGCTTCATATCGGTTTAGTTGTCATTTGGCATAAACGTCACATAAATACTGAGGAAACAGGAGTAAGCAATAAACAGGTAATATAACCGGATAGCTCCAGGATATAGACGGATACATTTAGCCAGGCCCCGTTAGCTCAACTTTGACAACACAAAACACAACAACATACCTCTCACTTTCCTGTTTATTACTGGTCTGGTCGATGGCGGGCATCTCGGATAAATGTCTCTCTTTTTCTCTAGCGAAGCAGTGACTATTCAAAATCGTTTGTAGGTTCGATTTAACCATCCGGACTGCGTCCACACTCGCGTGCCGCTCGATCGTCCTCCCACCTCTGCTCTGGCAGCTTTGAGGCGTTGACAGGCGGCCAACAGGCGAGTGATGGGAATTGCGGCTCTTTTAGAGAACCGGATATTTTGGATCGGTTCACCAAAAATATCCGGCTCTTTCGGCTCCAAAATGGCCCAGTTTTTGTTGTTGCTTCAATTAATTTACTTCCAAAAATACTGCAACATTATATGTAAAACAAATTACTAATGTAAAAAAAACATCCAATATATCACTTTTTAAATTTCTACGGCTTTATTTCCAGTACAGTACGTACATTCTTCTGAACATAAAACAAGGACTGCTACAAAAAATAAAATAAAGTATGAAAACAAAGACCCATCTAATAGACAACAACAAGAACAGCAACCATTAGCGCAGCATATAGTTTAAAGGACAACCGACGTCACTTTTTTGTTTTTTAACTGACATCAGAAAAACGTTTTATAGCATCTAAAATACCTAAAACATGCAGTATGATATTTTTAGTCAAATGCAAAACACCAATAAAAATGACTTAAAGTGTCCAAAATCTGTAAAAAATTGAGCTGTGAATTGGGCATTTTCAGAAAGTCCCGTCCCCAGTTCGTGACGTCATGCCAAGACGTCTTGCATCGCTAGTGAATCAAAACGATGGCTTCAGATTCGGAGAATATGCTTTCTTGTTACACATCCAGTTATGAATATGATTCAAATAGTGCTGAAGAGGAAAGCATACATGTTTGCTATCGATTAAAGAATTTATTTGTGCCATTTTGAGGCAACATTGGGGGGAAATCTCTCACCCAAAAACAGGCGCACAAAAAGGCGACCTCCTGTGGCCACCTCCGTTTCGACAGGCTGATAAATTCCTTATATGGCGCTTGGACGCCTCTTTTGGCCTTCTGGCGGCTTTTGGGTGCAACACGAGGTCCCCAGACCAAACAAGTACAGCAAAATACATTGACGTGATGGAAGGACCGCAACAATGCGTCTTTTTTACGATCAGGGGCGGTCCTTTAGTGACGTCACGTACGGACTCGTCACCAACTCAAACACAAGACTTCCTGAATATTCAGCGCGAGTCTTAAAACGTGAAATATAGCTACATGCGGTGGAATCTTTGTAAAATACGCTCAGTATAAGTCATTTGCAGCCATTTTACAAAATATGGACGCAACTTGTCCGGACACGTCGGTTATCCTTTAATATAGTTGGACTTTTATTTCACCTTGACAGTAGTTTTTAAAATTATATCTAATAGTTTTTTTAGATATGCCCTGGTTTGTTTGTTTTCTCTTTCTCTCTTTTATTAAAAATATATATTATTCGTTTCATGCTCAATATGATTTTATTATAAAAAGCCCTTTGGTTTATCTGTGCTCTATAAAAATGTTGCATCTTATGGGTCTGCCAATCCCTATTAGGTAGATGCACACTTTTTATGCCACGTTTTTCAAAGGATACTCTTTATGGTTATTTTTGTGAACAGTAAAACAACGGTTTACAGAGCACTGGTAGTTCGGGGACCCTAGTTTGAGAACCATTGTGAGGGAAAACAAAAATGTGTGCGTTCTCGTTTCAATACAGATCTTTACTGGTGAATAAATGCTCCACCAACAGGCCAAATCTTGTCGATGTACAAGATGTGTCCCACTTGGAAACAAACCACTCATCTGTCCCTGTCAAGCAAAGTCCCAACAAACTGGGTGTTGTCCGCCACTCCTTCCCACCCTGTGAAGAACAGTCGTCACCGGCAACAAATGTACTACCCGCGGAAGGCTTTTTACACAAGGTATGTTCCTCTCTCGTGAATTTTAAAACAATAGACTTGAAACTACGTAGTACGGTAGCCTATTTTATGCATATGTTGAAAACATGACACACTTCATATAAAGTGTTCTCATTTGCAGGTTAGGCTAAAAGTTAACAAAAGCAAAAAATAAGTAAGACGCGACTCCATTAGAACCCGCCAGTTGTTTGATATCACATGCTGCTTTTAAGGTCATTTTATTTGTATGGTATTTTGTTCAGTGTCCTATGACAGAATTTTGTTCATCCAAAATCTGAATGAGGTTTCAAATCCATGGAAGGGTTTCACCATGAACCGCTGCTTGGCGTGGGCCTTGATCGCGCTGCTTGTCGGCGCGGGGGTCCATCAATTTCCCAGTGAGTTAGAAATTGTCATGACATTTTTTTTCTAAATACTGTACTCTGGTGAACAAGTGGGGATGTAGTCGCGTTTGGTTTGATCACATTTACAGCTATGTTAACAGGAATTCAGCATGTGCCATTTGAGTTGCCTTTCTATCACCCCAAATGTTCAAATGTTTTTTGGAGACATTTGGAGGCTTCGTCAAAGTTTTTTAGTTTACTGACGAAGCCTCTTGGATGAGAAGCGAAACGTCCGACACTTTCAAAGAAGTACAATGACGGACGGCTGAAGAAACCTTTTCATTGATGAACCACTTCTGTACGACTGAGAGCTTACACAGACATTTTACTATGAACCATGGTCTGCAAAGAGTTAATTGTCATCACAAAAACATGACATTTGAACAAGTCAAGGTGTACAGACTTTACCTCTTCTTTACATATTTTCCCTGAACATTGTGTCCCATAGACACCATTGACATATTTGTTGGAGAGACAGGAATAAATTATTTCGGTGGTAGTATTCAAGATGGTTCAATAAGTCAGGTATTTATTGTCTGTTTATTAACCCTTTCGTGCACCCTGTAACTTGATGCCATGGTCAACTGTACTCTGTTGTAACCGCTGTCCCGAAAAGGCATTTTGTGGTTAGGATCTGACAGAATGTCATTTTATGATGTATCCTGAAAGAGTTTAGACGCCTGTTGCATGCCGGTTCTACATAAGGAAGGATTCAAACGCGCAGATAGTGGTAGAATTTGGCCAACATCAGAAGAACAAGGCGTTTTGACAAAAAGTCAGACCAAACAGAATTGACAGGACAATCATATAGAACTACAATAGGAATTCAAATGACATCTATGTGTCTTCCCTGCCCAGATCTCCTTGTGGGACAAGTTCATGTCATGGTGGGGATCTGAAGAACTTGGAGCGATAAGGAAACGAAAAAAGCCCATTGGCGGTAAAACGATCCTGAAACCTAAAACCCCAAAACAATGATGGATAGATGCTTTTAGATTAGAAAGGTGTGCGTTGTAGTTAATAGCTAGATAAATACAAGCTTTCCATGTTAGCGACTACAAATGGAGATTATACTTTTGGATAATTACAAGCAAAATAGAACTTCCCAGTAATAGAATACTGTGGCATCTTAATAGGACGCATGAAATCAAATGTGATATACTTACACAGAATATTTAACATAATATATGTCCCAAAATCACTGTGCATTTCCTTTGTTTTTATTTCATTTCAACAGTCATTTGGACAAATGAATGATGTGCTAGCAAAAACTGTCAAGTGCAAATTGTCATATCAACGGTTTCAAATTTGGCCAAAAGAAACCTGAAGAAAAAGAAGTGTAATTATTTTTCTGTATGTATCTGTGTATATTATATTTAAAGAACAACCGACGTCTCCGGACAAGTTGTGTCCATAATTTGTAAAATGGCTTCAAATGACTTCTACTGAGTGTATTTTAATAAGGTTCCACCGCATATAGCTAGATGTTACGTTTAAGACTCGCACTGAATATTCAGGAAGTCTTGTTTTTGAGTTGGTGACGAGTCGGTACATGACATCACTAAAGGAACGCCCCTGACCGGAAAAAAAGACACATTGTAGCAGTCCTTCCACCACGTCAATGTATTTTGCTGTACTGTTTGGTCTGAAAACCTTGTGTTGCACCAAAAAGCCGCCAGAAGAGGGCGTCCAAGCTCCATGGAAAGAATTCATCAGCCTGTGGAAACGGGCTGATTCATTCCTCACAACAGCTTGATGGCCATTTATGGGTTGGACATTCCCCCCCCCCCCTCCCCGCCCGTTTGCCTCAAAATGACACGGAATAAATTCTTTAATCGATTGCAAACATGTATGCTTTCCTCTTCAGAACTATTTGATACATATTAAAAACTGGAAGTGTAACAAGAAAGCATATTCTCCGAATCTGAAGCCATTGTTTTGATTCTTCAGCAATGCAAGACGTCTTGGAGTGACGTCACAAACTGGGGGCGGGACTTTCTGAAAATGCCCAATTCGCAGCTCAATTTTTTTGCAGATTTTTGACACTTTCAGTCATTTTTATCGGTGTTTTGCATTTGAATAAAAATATCATACTGCGTGTTTTGGGTATTTTAGGTGCTATAAAACATTTTTCTGATGTCAGTTAAAAACAAAAAAGTGACGTCGGTTGTCCTTTAAATAATAGTTTCTTGCCAACAGAAATCATGAATGGACAAATTTTGATCTGAAACGCATACAAATAAAATATTTGTTGTTTTATTTCTCGAGAACCAAACACATATATATTGAGTTTCATAAATCATAAATCGAGAGATTTTCATACTCGCGAGTCTGTGGTGCATGTAAAAATGTGAGCGTAACAAAGGTGTAAATTAGAAGTAAACAAAACAAAATGTTAATTATACATTCAATTAGTGTAATAATGTAGCTTGTTTTTTACATTTTCTTTTGTTATCCCTTAAAAATGAACTAACTGTCTTGCATGTGTCAACGGTTGCTTTATAAAGTGAGTATTGTGATCAAAATCGGGAGCCTCCCGACCAAATCGTGAGACTTAACACATATGCAAACAGCATAGATATATTGGTTGGATAGCTACAACGTATTCCTTCCTATAGCAGCAGTGTCACATGACAGCTTTGTGAATAAATACATGCAAATAAAATAATCCGCAAAGAGAACCTTATTTGGGAGTATCAAGTGAAACTTTGGCGGACTGGTATGTGTCGACTAGCTTTAGCTTTAGCGACAACCGCACTCCTTCGCCACCATATCCGGGTGCGTGAAGAAAAGTGTGCCGTGTTCGTTCAAGTCAACCACTTCCAGGGACTCGTAAGCGACAGGCACGCAGCACGGCGACCGCTCGTGGACGTTGCCGCTCTCAATGTGCGCGTTGAGCAACACGGCGTGGTTGACGGTTTTCTCCAGCGGGAAGGCGCACCGGCCGTGGCAGTTGTTGATTTTGGCCGTGTTGGGAGCCACCACGAAACGCTCCAGGGATACTGTGAGGCTCCTCAGACGGCACGTGGCTTCCCTGGCGGTGGGGTTGGGTTCCGCACGGGTTGCCCGCTGTTGTGGTAACATCTGGCGACCCACCGTCTTCAAGGCCTTCAACAAGAGGAACGCGCAGTACTGGCTTTCACCTGAAGGGGGCGGGAAAATACATCAGCAATTGTGGTCATGTAACCCGTGATGATAAGTTCCAATTTCCAACTGCCTCTCGAAATTTACGTGCAAAAATGTGTCCAATCCAGTGCCAGGGTTTTTGTCATTGTCACTTGAATTCCAGGACCCATAGAGTATTGAGTTTCACGGCTACATAAACATTCAATACAGCATTACAAACCTTAGACCACAGGTGTCAAAGTCAAGGCCCGCGGGCCAAATCCGGCCCGCCACATCATTTTTTTCGGCCCGCGAAAGCAAATCAAACTTGCTAAATTCCATGATGATTGCTAAAATCTGAGCCAAAATTTCATATCTTTGGATGTCAACCACAATAAAAGTCATTATTCTTGACTTCAGATTTGAAAACGAGTTATTCATTAATTTGCTGTGTGCTCTATATGTAATATTTGAAGGGATTTAAACATTCTAATGGGTTCCCCAAATTCATAACGGCCCTCGAGAGGAAACCATAACTACAATGTGGCCCACAGCAAAAATGACTTTGACACCCCTGCCTTAGACTTTCTTTTTACAAACAAGTTAATTCCTAAATTATATAGCTCGCGAGTTATATGAGCTTGAAATGAGGGTGCCTGTCCAAAATACAATACAATGCAATACATACATACTGCATTTGTTTATATAGCACTATAACAACAGCTGAAGCGGGAACAAAGCGCTAACATGGAAAAAAGTGAAATGCTGCTCTCTTGTGGAAAAAAAAACATTGCCAGAGGCCATGGCGAGCGCTTTATCAGCACCCAAGCATGACAAAACTAAACCTGAACAAATTCGGGAATGGCGCACTACGTCATATTTTCAATTCCCGAATACATTTGTGAATGGCAGTGAATGAGTTCATCTAAATAAAGGACTGTTATGCAGTTCAACAATACAGTAATGCCGGTAACAACCACGGAGAGAAATACTCCGAACAAGTTATGTCCATAATTTATAAAATCACTTCAAATGACTTCGACTGAGCGTATTTTACAAAGATTCCACAGCATATAGCTATAGTTTACGTTTTAAGACTTGCGCTGAATATATGAAGTCTTGTTTTCGAGTTGATGACGATCCCCATGTGACGTCACGTTTGGACCGCCCCTGACCGAGAAAGCGACATACAATGCATTTTGGGTACTTTGTTTGGTCTGAAAACTTCGTGTTGATCTGTGTTGATGGCGAAATTAGAAGGAAAACACATAAATAAAGCGATGGTGAATCGTTGTGTGTTGCACCAAGACTACTATTTGATATTCGCTGACACAAATTCCCAGCTGACAAATCAGCCCATTTCCAACGGAGCTTGGGCGCAATCTTCTGCTTTTTCTGGGTGCTACATTGCTGTCATTGACGGCTCGAATTGATATGGGAGGACTCCTAGAATCAATTGCAAACATTTATGCTTTCCTCTTCAGAGGCTAACTAATTGACAGTATTTACTGTGGTTAATTTTCAGGAAAAACACGTAGCCCTAATGACAATTTTGCACAGCTACACTTTCCCCAAATGAGGTCACCCATGACACCAAACACACTCACAATGTATAAAAAATAGCAGCATTTTTTTCACATTGAAGAACATCTACAGGTGCGCATTCTGTAGATATCTAAAATTTGATCATGTTCTTCCCGCCTGAATGTTCCACATTCTTAACACAAACATGAAATGGCTCATCATTCCTCTCAGAAGTTCTTTTGTGTTGAAAAGAGCCGAAGCACAAAAACAATGTATGTCAAATGGATATATAATTGTGTAGTTGCTAGATGCATGGTGTAATATTCATAGAACTTATTCACATTTAAACCAGATCTAATGAACCGGTAACCCTCTGGTGCTCATTCCTGATCACGCTACAGGATCAAGAGGAGTCCATTTTGTCACCATTACCTGGTGCCGGGTCCACCATCGGAAAGGCGCAGAGCTCCCAGAGCCTCTGGAGTCTCTTGATGCTCCCCTGGCCGTTCTCCTTGTCTCGCAAAACCTCCCTGATCAGCACAAGGTTTTGCACCAAACCGTGCCTGAGCTCGTCCAGCAGGCCGGTAGGCATGGCCAGCTCTCCCCGGTGGACGTGATACGTGGAGCCCGTGAAGGAGAAGATGGTAGGGGATGACGAGTTGACGAGTTCTGCCAGCACGGACTCACTGGAGGAAAGATCCAGCCTGATGGGGGGCGGAGCCTGCAGAGACTCCCGCCTCAGCGGGGGAGCGTGCAGAGAAGCGCGCGGATGCTCGTGAGGAAGGGCGTCACTCAAGAAGCGGCGCAGCTCGCACAGGAAGGAGATTGGCTGGGATGAGCTGGAAACTTTGGTGCTATTGACACATTGAATTGACACTTTAGAATAAAAGAAACGCGAGTTTGCATTTAAAGTGAAAAACATGACGCCGGACAACCTGATGTTCGCTTCGAGAGTGAAAAGAAGAACTGGAGTCACGCTGCGTCTTGTATTTCCATCCATCAGGTGTTCTTTCATCCTTTTCTCTATGATAAGTACATTTAGATGAGAATGTGCACAGGAGAAATGTGGAACACTGATTTCTATTTATTAATGTACTAATAAAAATATAAAGAAAATGCCTACTCATATTTGGGGATTTAGAGTCAACATAGAGCATCCATCTTTGCTGTTCCATGGAGGCTTGCCCTGTCAGGAGAACATATTGCGTTCCTTCTGACATGCACACATCCTGCATACAAAAGAAAAAGAAAGAAAGAAATAAACATGGTGGACACATCACAGTGAATTGCGATGGAGTCTACCTGCGTGTTGGGGTGCAGAACCTGACTGGAGAAGGTGATCTGTTCTGAGTCGCCTCCACTGAAGGCATTTTCGAAAACCAGCAGCAGAACAAACTTGTGTTGGAGCAAAGGGGATTGTGGGATGCGAAAGTCCAGAATCAGTGTGTCCGGCTCTTCTTCCTCCACGAAAAACACTGAGGAGAGGAAACACTTCACCTATTTTTACAAATGTATGGCAGTGATTATCATTAAAATGCACATTAAAACAATTGGAGAGATGAATTGGAGTGTTCAACCCTTTCTCTGTTGGGTCGTAACAATCATCAAAAGGCCCCAGAATTTATTATAGCTACAAAATTCCCCAAATGGACCCCCCCCCCCCCCCTCCTTCATCTCAGTGGGCAAAGATAATAAAGAATTTATGATGACTTCAGGTTGTTGTGATATTACCTTCAGTGGGATGCAGGAACTCCATTGAACCTCCTCGCTTCCTCTTTTCATCCTTCGCAAGATCCATCAAGACGGCAAGATTCCCAGAGGCCGGGCACATTCCGAACAAGGTGGCACCGCCTGCCGTCAACTGGCCGTCATCCTCGACAGCCTCTCGCATGCTAGCCAGGACATCTTCCAGGAAGCACGCTGTGCTCTCCTTTGGCAAAAGTGAGGCCACGGTGGAGGGTGTCGGCAATGGTTTGGTGGACATCGGCCTCTTCGTGACTATCGGTACAAACATCTCATGAATTGCGCAACAAGATAAGAAACCCTTTAAAGCAAGGGTGTCAAACTCATTTTTTGGCGCGAACCACAATGTAGTTACGGTTTCCTCTCGGAGGGCCGTTATGAATTAGGGCAGCGGTCGGGAACTTATGGATCGCAAGCCATATATGGCTCTTTTGATGCAGCTGGCTGACTGATAAAACTAAATACAGTGATACCTCGGTTTACGAACCCCTTGGCTCATGAACTTTTCAGTTTACGAACGTTACATTTCTGAAAATGTTACCTTGGCATACAAACTTTCATTTGGCATACAAACTTTTTTCGGACACGCAGCTGCCTCACATAAGTGATGTGTCGTTTGCGAACGAGCCTGTTCTAACAACAAAATGGCAGCCAGCTGTTTTTGTCCTCTATTCCCCACCACTCTTGGTCAAGAACGCAGCAGTGAGGGGGGTTGGTTTAAACATTCAAGAGACAGGCAGACGACAGTGAGAGTTTCAACTTTGATAGTTGAAAGGCAGAGTGTAGACTGCAAGGTTAAAATATCGCATCAATCAGGCTCAGCAAACAATCCACACAAGCCATCTGTACACTAGATGCAAAAAGCTATCAACTCAGCTAAACAGAACACCATTGATGAGGAACTAGATAAAATTATCACCGAGAAAGCACCTACAAGGGATCATTCCTCAAGATGGGGACAGAAGGCCACATTCCGAATCAAGTGTTTAATGCTGATGAAACCGGCCACTCCATTCCATCAAGCCATCAACGACCATCACAAAGGTAAATAAAACAACTTTATCATACAGCACAGTTTATTTGTTTAATTATAATACCATAGCACATTTATTATACATAAAATAAGGTATATTTTGTGTACTTTTAAGGCTTAGAAAATTAGAAAGTAGAAAATTATGTTTTATGGGGACCTGGGAACGGATGTTTCTCATTTTAATGGTTTCCTATGGGAAATTATTTTTTGGGATACACACTTTTCGCCTTGCACACTCTGTCTGGGAACCAATTAAGTTCGTAAGCCAAGGTATCACTGTACATATTCTAGGTTTTTCGTTGTTCATTTCCTGTTTGGGCTGCAGTTGGTGGAAAGCACAATTTTGATTGGATGATACTAACCTAAGGTGGACTTTGATGTTCAATGAGCAGTTTTGATTGGATGGTAGCCGTTAATGTCGAAGCAGGTAAAAGCCCCTTTTTAAATAAGCCCGACGAGTAAAAAATGTGACGAGTATCGTACACTTCAGGTTGAATGGACCGAACGATTGGCCTTTCTGATACTAATTTGCAATGAAACAATAGCATCGATGAAACAGTCAATGTCAGTGGCACTTTGACCCCTGAATTATGGGAAATCTTGAGAATCTTTAACCCCCTCCATATATTACGTATAGAGCGCACAACAAATTAACTAATAACTAGTTTTTGAATCTGAAGAATTATGACTGTTATTGTGGTTTACATAGGATAATTTGAAATTTTGGTTCGGAATTTAGTAACCATCATGGCACTTGAAATGCGTGATTGGTTTTTGCGGGCCGATTAATGTGATGTGGTGGACCAGATTTGGCCCCCGGGCCTTGACTTGAGGTGCTTTCAAGGCAACTGGAAAGAAATTTGACGACAAAGTATCACGAATATAGAGGTGTGATGAACATATTGAAAAAAAATGTTTGGTTTTCTTCAAGGTTTGATCTGATTTCAGGAATCGAGAAATGTTGGGCAGGAAACATGGTAAAAAAATTGGTAATATATTTTTAAATATTACATCAAAATATTATATGCAAAAAAGAAATGTATAAATATACAGAGATTTGATTTTAATGACATAATTTACCTCTAAAGATTTTGCAGTGTATATGATCAATATAAAATACATAAAATGGGATATATTTGTAGTATATTAAGTAACGTTTCAATATTTGAACAAAACGTTGAAAAATAAAAAAATACATATGGACAATTACATTTAGATGTTTGAGACAAAAAAATCTGTCATTTAAGGATTAACAATTACATTTTATTGATCTGAATTAAATATACATTGTACCCATAATTTTCAAATAACTACAAACAATAACATTGACAGAATGATAATTAACTCATTCATTGCCATTCACAAATTTATTCGTGAAATGAAAATATGACAGAGCGCCATTCCCAAATTTGTTTGAGTTTTGTTTTTTCATGTTTGGGAGCCAATAAAGCGCTGGCCATAGCCTCTGGCAATGTTTTTCCGTTCCACAAGGGGGCAGCATTTGCCTTTTGTCCATGTTAGCGCTTTGTCCCAGCTACAGCTGTTGTTAAAGCGCTATACAAATCAATATGTATGTATTGCATTGTATTTTGGATTGCCACCCTCATTTCAAACTCATCTAATTCGTGTTGATCTGTGTTGATGGCGAAATTAGAAGGAAAACACATAAATAAAGCGATGGTGAATCGTTGTGTGTTGCACCAAGACTACTATTTGATATTCGCTGACACAAATTCCCAGCTGACAAATCAGCCCATTTCCAACGGAGCTTGGGCGCAATCTTCTGCTTTTTCTGGGTGCTACATTGCTGTCATTGACGGCTCGAATTGATATGGGAGGACTCCTAGAATCAATTGCAAACATTTATGCTTTCCTCTTCAGAAGAACAAGAACAAGAAAACATCTTCTCCGAATCTGAAGCCATTGTTTTGATTCTCGAGCAAGGCACGACGTCTTGGCGTGACGTCACGAACAGAGGGGTGGGACCTTCTGAAACTGACCATTTCCGGATTCATTTTGAAGTCATTTTTATTGGTGTTTTTCATTTAACTAAAAATATCAGCCTGCCTGATTTGGGTATTTTAGATGCTATAAAACGTTTTTCTGATGTCAGTGGGAAACACTCTAGACTGATATAATTTAGGAATTACATGTACAGTCAAACTTCGGTTTTTCGAACGTATCGGTTCTCAACCAAAAATGTCATATTTTTTATGCACCGGTATACAACCGACATTTGGTTCTCAACTAAACTGAGTGCATCTGAATGCATCACTCGACTACCCTCCGTTTTCCTCATTGTGATCGATGCGTTAATATTGTTGTTGTTTTATTTTTGCGAAAATGCAGACATATTTGGTTAAGATCTCCTGAATAGTAGTATGATTTTAAAGCAAGCAGAGGATGGTTTGAAAAGTTAGTGTGCCCTGTGTTTGCCCAAAGACAGCTGCGATAGGTGCAAACACGCCCTGTGGCAGAAAGACAATTGGTGAAAATAAGTTTGTTTTGGTAGAATTTTACACATGTGCAGACTTTTCATATCTAATGAAGACGGCGCAGGTGTGCCCAATAAAGTCTCCCATGAGTCTCACCTGCTATGGTAGCTCCCGCCTGCAATCCAAGAGAGTCGAGCAGGACCACACTGCAGCAGCAGCTCATCCAGCAGAGCATCATCAGACCACGGTGGAAGACGCACAGCGACATGCTGTCATGCACAACGAACACACTGTGCCGTCTGCACGTGCACGCAAGTGTTATTAAGAGGTGAGGCATCGGCACGGTGGGTGTTCTTTCTCACAAATCTTCTGGCCTCGCCAAAATAGGAAGATCCCATGTCCTTGACGGACTTGGAATCCAGTGAGGCGGCGAGGTGGGGGCGCGTGGTCTTAACATAAGGGATAGTAAGGGAATGACACTCCTCAAGTGGACTGATAGTTTTTTTTTGGTCAAAGTGCCTTTTCGTTTCGTTAATAATGTCACCTGATGAAGCCAGAAATCAGGTGAGCCGAGACCTTTGCAGTTGATGTCAATTCCAGTTGCCAAGAGGGGGCAGTATAACCAATTAAAATGGCAGCGCCCCATGACATCTTAAAGGACAATCGACGTCTCAGAACAAGTTGTGTCCATAATTTGTAAAATGTCTTCAAATGACTTCTACTGAGCGTATTTTTCAAAGATTCCACCGCATATAGCTATATTTTACGTTTTAAGACTTGCGCTGAATATTCAGGAAGTCTTGTTTGTTGAGTTGGTGACGAGTCTGTACGTGACGTGACTGAAGGAACGCCCCTGACCGAAAAAAAAAGACACATTGTAGCAGTCCTTCCATCACGTCAATGTATTTTGCTGTACTTGTTTGGCCTGAAAACCTCGTGTTGCACCAAAAAGCCGCCAGAAGAGGGTGACCAAGCTCCATATAAGGAATTTTTCAGCCTGTGGAAAGTTGCTGATTAATTCCTCACAGGAGGTTGGTCGCCATTTTCTGCCTCTTTTTGGTGATACATTTCCCCCCAATGTTGCCTCAAAATGACACGGAATAAATTATTTAATCGATTGCAAACATGTATGCTTTCCTCTTCAGAACCATTTGAATCATTCATAACTGGATGTGTAACAAGAAAGCATATTCTCCGAATCTGAAGCCATTGTTTTGATTCTCAAGCAATGCAAGACGTCTTGGTGTGACGTCACGAACTGGGGGCGGGACTTTCTGAAAATACCCAATTCGCCGCTCATTTTTTTTGCAGATTTTGGACACTTTAAGTCATTTTTATTGGTGTTTTACATTTGACTAAAAATATCATACTGAGTGTTTTGGGTATTTTAGATGCTATAAAACGGTTTTCTGGTGTCAGTTAGGAAACAAAAACTGATGTCGGTTGTCCTTTAAAACCAGCGAATGACTCTGCGTCCTTATTTCCCAAATGAAATATTCATTTGAATATTGTGTTTACAACTATAAGCGTTGGTTAGGGCATATTATTACACACGTGTGTTTTGAGGTGACTTAAATAGCGTTTGCTTAAAAAATGTCAACAACGAAGAACGAGGTACCTTCGAGCTGTTGACGCTAGCACAGCTGCAGTGCAGTTATGCAGACAGTCAAGGTCGACTCTTCCAACACATTCAGCCAAAGCTCATTTTTGGAAATCACCAAAAAGGTTGTCTTCACTGAGCTACACTCCATATTTGTGTTCACGAGATAATATACTGTCGTCTGACCTTTCATGGGCTAACAGAGACAGCCAATGGCATGAGATATGGAGCACAGGTGGTAGACTTCCCTTTGCTGAGGTCTCGACTTCCGAGAAAACTTGTTGGGAGGTCTGCTTTCCACGTCTGCCTTGTTTCTTCGTTCCTTTTGAAATTGGAAAAATGTTGCGGGTGGCAGTGAGTCCATTCAGTGATGCGGACGTGGAGGACACGACTCGAGTGGGAAGTTTTGTTAAATTGTTTGAACTTGGCAGGACCAAACAACTCCCGTCATCTACTAGGGAATGAGGAGTGATTGTACCTGCTGTTTTTTCCCTTGCATTGGATCCACAAATACACGGGGGGGAATGGGCAACTTTTCAAAGAACAAGTCAAAAAAAAGTGCCTTGGAAAAAGTCGATTTGTCCTTGACGGGCAGAACAATTCTGTTCAACTGACGTTATATACGCAACAATTATGTGCCTCATGTTGAGTAGACCAGTACTATTATTCAACCTTTTTTTGAACTAGGGCACATTTTTTACACTGGAAAATTTTTGTGGCACACCACTGACCAAAAATGTAATCAAATGATACTCTTAACAGTATACAGTATTTATTTGTATTATTTTCAATTTAAAGTTTATTATGATTTCACAGGTCCATACAGTCAATGAAAAGAAAAAAAAACCATACAACTCACTTCTACATTCATTAATACTTTGGAGTAGTTCCATCTTAAAATAACCAAAACTAGGTGAGTAATACAAAATATGTAAGGGCTAGTAACAGTGTCTGAAACTCATGACAAAAAGTTAGCGGACACCAGGGCAGACAACCCTGAAAAGTTGTCTGCCCGGCCATAAAGTTGCCTGTGCAGCCATTAAGTTGCCTGGCCCATTTTTGACAACTTGAAACACAATAAGACGACTAATTGCAAAAGCAACAACAACAAAAAAACATTGTTGCGAAGTATAAAGGAATGTTTTAAACTAAGGAAGTGCCTACCACAAATGCTCTCTTGCTTAATTTATGGTAAATATCCCTTGCTGAAGATTTTGCTCCAGTTGTCGTTTGTTGTCATGGTGCACAATGCAATGTTTGCGTTGCGTTGTCTGATCAAAGCCACGTGGACTCCTCTTTCTAAGTGCCTGGCAAAAGTCTCAAGTACACTTTACAGTCACGATATAGCACGAAGCACGAAACAGGCTTCTGATTGGCTGCCGTACCGAGTATGCAAATCGCCAAACGAACGTTTCGTTTGGCAATTTGCATACAGACGGTTTGCTTGTAACTTTTGCTTTATTGAATAAAGCAAACGTTTGATTAGATTTTTTTTTTCCTTGAAGTTGTCGACCACCCGGGCCGAGACATTTTGAAAGTTGTACGCCCGACGTAAAAGTTGTACGCACCGGGCCTCCGGGCAGACGTTATTTCAAACACTGGTAATCCACAAACATATTTTTGTCGCTGCGTATGATCGGAATGATAAAAGCATAATGTGCGCATGCGCAGTGAGCTGTCTGCATTTCCCCTTTTGTTAGCATTTTTTAATAATTTCAAGTAATATAGAGCATACTACAACGTAGTAAGAGGAGCTATTAGCCAAGGTGGACAGGTATGCCGATTGAAGAGTTGGGTGTGTCAATGTCAGCCGTCAGCTCATTGTCGTCTCGGTGAACCATTTTATTTCAAATGACCAGCGAATCGCCGAGTGAGTGATGACGTAGTGAGGCAACGGGCGGAGCCACGTGAGTTCGGAGGCTTTGGGCGTGGCCACAAACGAACGCGGCACACGCCTCGAATCGCGCTTCACAAATTGTTTCACCTGTTTACTGGCACATGACTCGGAGCCTGGCACAGTGGCAACGCGTGGCTGACTGCCTCGTTCCTCCAAAAGGCTTGATGATGCACGTGAGAGGTCGTAGTGATAGTCATTGTGAAGTTTTTAAAAAGGGCAACGGCAAAACTCCAAATTGGGCTCTGCACAACATTCTGACCTGGATGAAGGTCCTTGTGTTCATCTAATCAGGCCCAGGTTTCACACTGACTGAGTATAAATGAATTGAGAAATTATATTGTAATTAAATATACTGTTCAGATGGACATTCAATTTACATTTAAGTCACACCAATCCAAACGTAATTTGTTTAAAGCCGCTCTCTTGACTCTCCTTTTTGAGCCTGCATTTCTTCAAGAAAAAAAAAAGATTTTTTCAAATGAAACGTTTGCTTTATTCAATAAAGCAAACGCTACAAGCAAACTGCTACAAGCCACGTGGACTCCTCTTTCTCAGCGCCTTTCAAAAAGTACACTTTACAGTCACGGTAAATCCGAAGCACGAAACAGGCTTCTGGTTGGCTGCCATGCCGAGTATGCAAACTGCCAAACGAACGTTTGTTTGGCAATTTGCATACTCGGCACGGCAGCCAACCAGAAGCCCGTTTCGTGCTTCAGACTTTTACAAGCATTATAAGGTTGTGCCTTTGAATATCATTTTCCAAAATAGATTGACAGAACCTCAGCCCCAGAAGAAAGCTTTAAAAGAAGTTAACAAAATTTATGACGCTACAAAACGTAAACGTACATTATACTGTGACTGTAAAGTGTACTTAAAGGACAACCGACGTCACTTTTTTGTTTTTTAACCAACATCAGAAAAACGTTTTATAGCATCTAAAGTACCCAAAACACGCAGTATATTTTTATTCAAATGCAAAACACCAATATAAATGACTTAAAGTGTCACAAATCTGCAAAGAATTGAGCTGCGAATTGGGCATTTTCAGAAAGCCCCGCCCCCAGTTCGTGACGTACGCCAAGACGTCTTGCATTGCTGCAGAATCAAAACAATGGCTTCAGATTCGGAAAATATGCTTTCTTGTTACACATCCAGTTATGAATATGATTCAAATAGTTCTGAAGAGGAAAGCATACATGTTTGCAATCGATTAAATAATTTATTCCGTGCCATTTTGAGGAAACATTGGGGGGAAATCTCTCACCCAAAAAAAGAGGCACAAAATACATTGACGTGATGGAAGGACCGCTACAATGCGTCTTTTTTACGGTCAGGGGCGGTCCTTTAGTGACGTCACGTACGGACTCGTAACCAACTCAAGAACAAGATTTCCTGAATATTCAGATATAGCATCACATCTATTCAATACAAAAAAATCAAAACAGTATATCAATCTACTTGGTTGTAAGGGGAGAAATACACATTTCCATGTTTTATGCTCAATTTGAGAAAATATTGAAATATAAAACTATTAAAGACGAATTGCAAATTCGTGTCAATCCCCCCACCACGAAGACCTGTTTCTGGCAATTGGAGCGACACATTTTTGTCATGATCTGGTTGGCGACCAACGGGTGGCGCTGTCGGCCCCGCCTGCACCTGCACACAGGTGTTGGTCGTCCCGAGCCTTGGCGGACTGCCACGTTCGGATTGGCGACCACCGGGTGGCGCTGTCAGCCTGCCTTCTGCCTCGCAGGTGCTGGTCATTACAATCAGTGACACTTAAAAGGACTCCCGGCATGACCATCCGGTGTCGGGTCATTGTTGTATGCTTTGTATGCTATGCATGTGTTTGTTTAACCTTGGCGGACTTTTATACTTGGTTTGATACTTTGTATTTTTTCTGTTCAGATGATTTCGATGTTTTACATTTTGTTCCTGCTGACTTTATTTTAATACCATTTGTCAAACACAACCTCCTGATCCCTCCTGCCTGCTTTTTGGGATCCGCACCCGCCATCACCACCATGCAAACCGTGACAATTTTGACTTCCATTTTATCTATTTTGGCTCAAGAATCCCGGATGATTAAATTCATTCACAGTCAACAATAAATGTAACAGCAAAATGCAAACATCATATGAAACATTTTATTACTATTCATAAAATGCAAAGGGGGCGGAAAGCAACACACATATTCCATTTGTCAGGATTACATTTCAGGATGAAAGCACCATCACTACACTTTAGCATCATACGATTCCAAGACAAGGCGGGCTTTGCCGTCATAGCACCTTTATCTCGATGCCTCCCCCCTCCCCCCTCAAACAGTCAACACACTTCATGGTGCAGGACCGTCGCGTGCGGGGAAATAAAAAGTCGCCGCCATGCCGTAGTTTGAGAGGTTGATGCGGACTCGCGGAGTTTCCCCGGGCCTGAACGGATGTGGAAGTGAGAACTCGCCGAGTGTGCCCAAATGGCACACGTTATTACCCCCCCCCCCACACACACACACACACACAAAGATTGTCCTTACAGTTACAACGACCAAGTTCATGTCACAGAACAAGCGTGAAGATGCGTTTAAAAAGTTCCTGAGGTAATTGCTTTGGCAGGACTGAGCATTTGAGGCCTTGTTTCCAGTTCTACAAGACGGTTGCTTCATACTCATATCAAATGGGTCCACCTCAAAGCCTCAAAAGATACTAACCACAAACTTCAACATCCTGAAACGAACTGCTTTTTTTGTCCCACATAATGTTTGTTTTTGAGATTTAAAAAAATATATATATAAACATTCATGATCAATTTCCTTTATTTTTAGGGGTCAAGTGCCAAACTCAAGGGCACCGGGCCGGATCTGGCCCGCCACATCAATTTATGTGGCCCACAAAATGGTTAAACTGTAGTTCGATAAATTTGATTTCTTTTTCTTTTTAAATATAATAGCATTTCACATTTGTACTGTTAAAGTGGCTTGGTGTATGCAAGGTTCGAAGAACCCCACATATTGGGAACATTTTGGATCGAGTGTTAAATATTTTAATTTAATATTTTGTAATTTTTTTTTAACAAGTAAAATCTGACACACTTCTGACACCCTTTTGAAGGCAAACCAGTACATACCGTACGTAGAAAGTACAGTCGTTTGGTTTCCCAGGGAAAGCTAAATGTCCAATACTTAATGCAATCAATCCATTTCAAACCTTTTTTTTAGTGAAACCATAACTAACCCTAACCTGGAATTCCATTCAACTTCTGAGGCTACCATTTTAATCAGACATCGTACCGCTGACGCGACAATAACGCGCTGTTTTTTTAAACACAGATTACAATGCCTTACAAAAAGTGTCTGGAAGCTGCGATAAAAAGCAGGTTCTCACTTGCACATCCCGAAAAGCAGCCCCAACAATCCCTCTGGCGAGAGAGTGAAACAACAACAACAGGAATTTTTGAACGATGTTGAAGGAGCACCAAAACTGTCTTGTCTGACTAGCATAGCAGTTCTACAAACAGGACAGCAATCTGTAAAACAAAATTAAACTGGAACAGATCAGGGAACTGACACCTATGATGAAAAAAAAGCAACAAAA
This sequence comes from Hippocampus bargibanti, assembly GCF_051943395.1. Classification (NCBI taxonomy): domain Eukaryota; kingdom Metazoa; phylum Chordata; class Actinopteri; order Syngnathiformes; family Syngnathidae; genus Hippocampus; species Hippocampus bargibanti. The sequence goes on along the minus strand of NC_142740.1, from coordinate 15,488,473 downwards.
ACAACGGACTAGTTTGGGAGAGGGAGGGTTAACAGCTCAGATATGAGATATACACAACTCAAAGTACTGCAAAGCAGATTGGGCTTTGGGGGGAAATTTCATGATCAACCGAAGCTGCGCTTGAACATTCACTATTTCTTGGGAATGTACACGTCCAACTGTTCAGCATTTGAGCAGTTTTTGCACAATTTGTTGTTTTATAACAAAGAGTTGAATGCCAAATTTGAAATGGGTTCTTGATCTATGATTGGACTAATACAAATGTATCCCAGCACGGTACTTGAGAACGCAGCCTGTTTTCGATGTCATTGTATGATCTGGGAAGAATTGAATCACTCTATATCTCTTAGGTATAGGGGTGTCAAACTCATTTTTTTTGCCATGGGCCACATTTTAGTTACGGTTAGCTCTCAAGGGCCGTTATGAATTTGGGGAAATCATTAGAATGTTTTATCTCCTCCACATATTACATACAGAATGCACAAAAAATTAATGAATAAGTAGTTTTCAAATCTGAAGTCAGGAATAATGACTGTTATTGTCATTTACGTGGGACAATTAGAAATTTTGGTTCAGACTTCAGCAAGCATCATGGAATTTCACAATGTTTGATTTGCTTTTGCGGGCCGAAGAAAATGATGTGGCAGACCATATTTGGCCTCTGGGCCTTGAATTTGACACCCATGCTCTAAGGTGGCAAAGCCAGGTCCTCTGTGACCGCTACGCTGTGCTTTGCTATAACTCTGAAATATCCACCAACAATTAGCACACAAGTTTTAAAGGACAATCGACGTCACTTTTTTGTTTTTTAACCAACATCAGAAAAACGTTTGATAGCATCTAAAGTACCCAAAACACGCAGTATGATATTTTTAGTCAAATGCAAAACACCAATAAAAATGACTTAAAGTGTCCAAAATCTGCAAAAAAAAAAAAAGAGCTGCGAATTGGGCATTTTCAGAAAGTCCCGCCCCCAGTTCGTGACGTCACACCAAGATTCGGAGAATATGCTTTTTTTGTTACACATCCAGTTATGAATATGATTCAAATAGTTCTGAAGAGGAAAGCATACATGTTTGCAATCGATTAAATAATTTATTCCGTGCCATTTTGAGGCAACATTGGGAGGAAATGTCTCACCCAAAAAGAGGCAGAAAATGGCGACCAAGCTCCCTGTGAGGAATTAATCAGCCTGTTTCCACAGGCTGATAAATTCCTTATATGGAGCTTGGTAGCCCTCTTCTGGCTCTTTTTGGAGCAACGTGACGTTTTCAGACCAAACAAGCACAGCAAATTGCATTGACGTGATGGAAGGACTGCTCCAGTGTGTCCTTTTTTTCGGTCAGGGGCATTCCTTCAGTGACGTCACGTACGGACTCGTCACCAACTCGAAAACAAGACTTCCGGAATAATCTGGAATGTTTTTAAAATACGCTCAGTAGAAGTCATTTGAAGCCATTTTACAAATTATGGACACAACTTGTCCGGAGACGTCGGTTGTCCTTTAAAGAAATAAAGGGAGGCATCCCCGACAAGAGTGAACAAATATCGGAGAAAATACAGAAGCAATGCAAAAACAGCAACATTTCTGCACGATGGGATCGTTTTATCATCTCCTGATGATTTTGATAAAGAGTGTACATTCCAAGAAAAAATATAAGTAGTATTCAACGCATGACCATAAAGAAGTCATCCTACCAATGCAGCGGTTGTGCTAACAAGTTGAAATTTCAACCAAAAGCCCAAAATATGAAACATTTTTTTGTGAACGATGTGTCATGAGCATGACAATCCCCAGGTGGGCTTCATCCATAAGACACGTCGCTTTGTTTGCACCGTTCATTGTTCAATTTCATGTTTAAAACAGAAGCACCGTTTTTATTCCTGCAGTTTAAGAAAATGAAAACAAAACAAAAAACAAAACAGAAAAAAAGGAAAACATCCCGTTGTGTTTGCTCCGCCACAGCACCTCGGCATGTTAAGGTCATGTGGTGGCTGAAGACTGAATGTGGGAGTCACAATGCAGCACCGATAATGTTTTTTTCCTAAGATATATTTATATTTAGACATATATAATTACATATTATTAAATATACCTTTGCATGGTCAATTTTGTACAAAACAGTGGCTTTTTTTTGGTCCACTGAATTTTTATCCAAAAGTGTTGGACACCCTAATACAATATTAAATACAAGACATTAAATGGCCAAAAAAGGGGAGTTTACAAATAAGAAAAAAGGGGGAAAGAAATCCCTGTGTACAGTACAATGTGTCGCCTATATATATATATATATATATATATATATATATATATATATATATATATATATATATATATATATATATATATAAAATATATCTTTTTTTTGGGGGGGAGGGGGGGGGTGTTTTTCCACTGGAAGAATAAATACAATCAGGCACGGTCCAAATTTAGCACCATTGTTTTCTGACATCGACTCACATATTATATTGCATTGTACAACATATTTCAGGATTTTTTGAAAGGAAAAAAAAACAGAAATTGGAGGACATAAATATATAAGTCTAACAACTGTACAGTCAAGACAATTCATCATATTCACAGTACAAACACAAAAACAACAAAACAAAAAAGGTGTGAAGTAGTCCAGTAGTAGTTTGTTGTGGCAAAAATATGTTCCCAGTGTGTGTGTGTGTGTGTGTGTGTGTGTGTGTGTGTGTGTGTGTGTGTGTGTGTGTGTGTGTGTGTGTGTGTGTGTGTGTGTGTGTGTGCGTGTGTGCTTCATGCATTTTAGAGTCTTAAAACCTCGGTGTCCATCTGCGGCACCCAGCAGCTCAAATAAATATACAAATTTCAGCTTAAAAAGGTTTTTAAAAAAATCCTGCTTTGAGAAGGTCTCAAAGTAGTGCCACTTGAAAAAACCATGAATAATAAAAATAATAATAATAAACAGAGAAACCTGTTTTTTTCCCTTCCTGTCATTATTATTATTATTGATATTATCTACCTGGATTTAGCTTCACTTAACTCGACAGCAGTGCCAGAAAGAATGAACACATAGCACCATTTTGTAGCAGAATATTGATTCATGTTGAGTGTTGCTTGGGAGAAATGAACTGATTTTGGAGTAAACGTTGTTTTTTTTTTAACTCATTCCTTGCTATTTATTCAGAAATTGATAAGCATGACGTGGAGCGCCATTTTCGAATTTAAGGTTTTGTTTTTTTTCTTGTGGAGTTTGGGGGGTGTTTGTACAGCTGCCCCCCATGTTCAATACAGATAACTCCAGAGCCAAACAAGCATAAAGGTATTTTGTTTTAAGAAAGAAGCAATTAAGGTTCTTACGCTGCATTGAATGTTTATGTAGTCCTAAAACTCAATAAATATTCTGTTGGTCCTGCAATTTGAGTGAAAATGACAAAAACCCTGGCACTGTAGTGGACACATTTTTACACATGTCTGGCAGTGAATGAGTTAATATATGTGCCCTAACAAGTCAGGAACCTCAACTGATATGTACATCAATAGTCGATGTTAATGAGGAGAAAAGACAGAATCGCTTTGATCCAGTTAGGAAATATGAGGTCGGTGAGCTGAAAGCAGCCGGATTATATTCAGTTTGTGGTTACTTTAGAATCAAAGGATGGATGGATGGATCCTAACGGAACAAACCATAATGCTACAAATGCAACTGTATGTTGTTATCCAGTGTGAACGTAATCAAAACATGACTTTCCTCATCTTGTGATATAGTTCAGATAGCAGGGGAAAAAAAAAAAAAAAAAAAAAACAAAGAAAAAAAAAAAGACACGCTTGTGACACCTGAGCAGATATCAATGAACAGGTCAAACAGGAAGTGTCTCGTCCAAAAGAGGAAGTTGTGTGCTTGTTGCATGAATTCATTTCTCCTTGCTTTCTAAAATGAAGAGTGAGATCGAAAGAAGAATTTTGAATTCTGCTTGTGATGATCGCTGCAGGGTTTTGTGTTTGTTAAATGTGTGTGTGTGAGTGTGTCAGTACAGAAGCCAGTCTTGGAGGCGATCCGGTAGTCTAGACTTATTAAAGCACCAGTGAGCGAGGAGCAGAGTGCCTTGGGTCCACAGCTGGATATTTGCATAGTTTCTTTTTTTTAAATGATGAGGTAGTTTTCAGCAATTACCTGAAAGGCCAAACAAAACAAAACATGTGCTTGGTCATCTTACTGACCCATTAAAAAAAGAGAGTATTGCCCCTTTTCCAACGCAAGGTTCCACTTGAAGCTTACGTATTATTATTATTATTATTATTATTATTATTATTATTATTATTTCAAGTACCCAGGGAATTTGTTGTTGCGCACTAGTATATGACAAGAACATTTGCCTTTCCATCCACTAGATGGCAGTAGGTGCATCCAACCATTTTTGAGTAAATCAGGAGGTGAGGACGATTTCAGGATATAGCCAGCGAAAATCCTTGTAGAATTGCTATTATGAATGTATGAGAAACAAAAGCCAAAAATCAAAAACACAAACTAATTCCTGAGACCCACATAGCTTTTCAATGAAAACTAATTTTAAAATATTTAAACCAGTTCAAAAACATGCATGACCAGATGATTGAACACTTCAAATTGTGAGTGTGAGCATGTATGCTTGTTCCTCCGTATGTGCCTTGCGATTGGCTGGCAACCTGTTCAGGGTGTCCCTCGCCTACTTCCAAAAAACAGAGGATCGGCTCCAACACCCCCACCTCCTCCCCGCACAACCCTTGTGAGTATAAGTGGATTGGAAAATTGGAAAATGGCTGGATGGATTTCTAACAACAACAAAAACGTTTTCAGTCGTTGCCATTCCTGAATTTATTCGGCAATTGAAAAGTGTAACGTGGAGCGCCTTTCCCGAATTTGTTCGGGTTTTGTTTTTTCTTGCTTGTGGTGCCAATAAAGCGCTGGTCAGACCTCTGGCAATGTTTTTCCCTTCCACAAGGGGGCAACATATGCCTTTTGTCCATTTTAGCACTTTGTTATAGCTTCCGCTGTTCTTAAAGCGCCGTATGAATCAATATGGATTGAATTTTATCCAACCGCCCCCACTTCAAGCTCTGATGCCATCAGATTCATAACTTCGGAATTAACTCTTCTTTTCTGATGAAAGAAGAGAACAAGGTTTCTAACGCTGTACTGAATGAATTATGTAGTCCTAAAACTCGATATTATGTGGGTCCTGCAATTTGAATGAAAATGACAAAAATCCAGGCACTGGAAGGGACACATTTTTGTACACTGTCTGGCAGTGAATGAGTTAATCAGTGCTGAATTGCATGTTTGCGGGGGTCCAGCAGAGTAGAAAAATGAACGAATGGATGATATTGACCGAAACCCAGACTTGCAGAGGAAAAGGGGCAAACTCCACAACATACTGAAAAATGACCGTCATTCTAATAAAGTAGCATGAACTTACCTTGTTCATTTTGAACAAAGAACTCCCTATAATTTCCGCTCTCTGTCTCTATCTGGCCACAGAATACCCCCCCCCCCCCCCTCCCAAGTCCCCCAACCCCAAAACCTATCTCGGTCGGGAGCCAGGGAGCGAGGTGGTGGTGAAGGTGCCATGTGTGCCCTGAGCCCTCCGCATGGCCCCACCACCACCGGAGCTGGCGGCGGGAGGCAGCGGTGTCAAGCGGGGGGAGTAATGCACCGCGAATGGGCGAGACGCGGAGGACGACAAACAGGAAGAAGGGGTGGCGGAGAGAACGACACAGGAGGAGGGGACGCCGAGGGTGTGCGCCCTCGGGTGATGAAGCGAGGCGTGCGGGAGACGGGACGAGTGGGGCGGAGGCGGGGTGTTGGCGGGCGTGGGCGCCGACGACGGAGGGGGCAGAGAGAGCGTGGGAGGGGAGGGGCTGTGCAGCACTGACTGGGTGCGACTATGCTGGGCCTGCGACGGGGAGGCAGGGAGGGGCGAGGGCGCGCAAGCGGTTTGGGGGGAGGACAGACTGAGCAGAGAGCCGAGGCCTCCCGAGGTGGGCAGCGACACCCCAAACTGATGGGGGGACACTGAGGGAACCACGTGATGAAAGGAACCTGCAAATCATACAGAAAAAAATGGAGGAAGTCGAGGGGGCGAGATAGCAGGGAAGCAGATACAAGAAGAAAAGGAGGGGGGTAGGAGGGTCGGGGGGGACAGAAGCGAGGGCTGAGCGAGGTAGTGCCAAGCCAGTCTCCAGATAGGCGCACACAGAGCAAATCAGAGTCAGACCACTGTTTCTTCCTTTCAAAAGAACAACTGGATTTGCTTTAAAGGGGGAGGGGACATGTTATGCTCTGAACATTGATGGTTTTGGGTTGTCATCAAGACTGAGGGACAAGCTTTGGATCTGGCCAGGGTTTTGTTTTTTTTGTTTGTTTTTTTTTTTTTTTTGGGGGGGGGAGGGTTGAGGCAAAGTGGAAAAAAATCCACATTAAAATTATTCAAAGATTTTAATCTGCGAGAATGAATGGCTAAAAACACAAAAAATATTTGGGCAAAAAAGTGAATTCCCCAGAATTATTTTATGATATACAGTGAATATTCCCACCTACAAACACTTGTTGAACGGATTATCCCACGCCGGGAATAAAAACCCATGCATGAAAATGTTGACTATGTTAATCCATTAGATCGCAATTGATGTGAGCGGAAGTTTGGGGAGACGTTAACTCGGGAGCAGACGGAAACCGGCAGTAGCTTCACTCATTCACTGCCATTCCCGAATTTATTTGCTAATTGAAAAGCATGATGTGGCGCACCATTCCCGAATTTGTTCGGATTTTGTTTTTTCTTGTGGGGAGGTTGCGTTTGAAGATGGCAATATTTTTTCCTCCCACGAGGGGCAGCATTTACCTTTTGTACAGCTGCCCCCACTTTCAATGCAGTTAACTCTACAACCAAGTCAGCTCGAAATAAACTTTTTTTCTGATGAAAGAAGAGAGTCGAAGGTTTCTGACGGTGCTTTGAATGTTTATGTAGTCCTAAAACTCAATATTCTGTGGGTCTAGCAATTTGAGTGAAAACGACAAAAACCCTGGCACTGGAGTGGACACATAGTATTTGCGCATTGCCTGGCAGTGAACGAGTTACATTTAGGCAGCGCCTACTCAACTCAACGGAAGACATGACAGAACCCCGTGTTCACTTAGCCATTTTCTATCGTCCGATTTGAAAAGATGTGGAAGTGATTCCTTATCGACATACTTTTTTTCTTTACTGGAATCGAGAAAGATTTTATGACTTTATGATATGCTGGCAAACATTCTCATACAATCCAATCTCAATCCAAAATCGTACAGTCGTTTACTTTATTGATGCGATTACATTATACTGTGTTGACCATGTTTAGTTCATTTTTCTGGCTATCCTTGTTGTTTTGTAGTTTGAGCTAATTAGTTATATAAAGTTCTTGCATGTTATTGCTTGTGCTGTTATACCTTCATTTTGTCAACATACTTGCAGGTACATACAAGACATTTACCTGAGTCATTTCCCCCTTAAGGAAATTCTGTTATAAAGACAGATTGGCCACCGCAAAAAATATTCACTGTATACCATAGGCCGAGCAGAGCCAAGGCATTTTATATTTGGATGCAAAGTAACTCTTAAAATCGAGGTTCAAAATCCATTTATAACATGTCTTCCTTCAAATCCGTCATCGGATTTTAGCATGCAAGTGAAATGACTCTGATAAAAAATAACATTAAAAAAAACATACACCCGCAGAAAATCACCAAAGAGCCAACCTAAAACCTTTTAGTCCAAGGGTGTCAAACTCATTTTGTGCTGCGTGCCACATTGTAGTTACGGTTTCCTCTCAAGTGCCGTTATAAATTTAGGGAAACCATTAGAATGTTTCATCTCCTCCACACATTACATATAGAGCACACAACAAATTCATGAATATTATGACTGTTATTGTGGTTTACATGGGACAATTTGAAATTTTGGTTCAGACTTTAGGAAGCGTCACGGATCTTGACATGCTTGATTTGCTTTCGCAGCCCGAATAAAATGATGTGTCAGGCCAGATTTGGCCGCGGGCCTTGACTTTGACACCTTTATTTTAGTCAGCTCACATTGCCTGTAATTTATTTTGTTTCCATGCAGCATTTACCAAGCGTGTTTGCAACTGCAGCCAAAGCAGCCGGTCATAGCATCGCAGCAACATCTCAAACCTCCACTTACCTCACAGTTAGTGATCATGTTCTGTTTCCTTCATTCGGAAGGCTAACGCTATCCCTCACTTGGATTCTTTAATCCCACTGACACTGGGGACGAATAAAAGCCCCCAAAAACAAAAGCATATTTACTCACCTCCCGCTGTTCCGCCTGCAAGCCCGGCGCTAGAGAAGCTGCCCAGGCCAGCGTGTCCGTTGACCAGTCGCGTGTTGGCACCGGAGCTTCCTGTCTGGGCCCCGAACAACGACTGTAAGACCGAGGTCCCTCCAAGTGGGAACTGAGAGCCCAGGTACTGACCCACTGAGGATCCCGTTGAAACAGTTACAGGGCTTCCACCGACTTTGCCGCTCAGAATGCCGCCGCCGCCGCTACTGGCGGCAGCGGCGGCTATGAAGATGTTCTGACTGGAATGGCCGCTATTTGTCTTCAGCTCCCAATCCCGAGGGGGCTTTTGCTTCTGTAAAATCTGACGGGGGTCAGAACCGCTGCCAGCCTGACCCCCTCCGCTACCAGTGCTTCGGTTGCCAGGATCTTGGTTCAGGAAAGGATTGTGATTGCTATAGCTGGATAAGTCGCCGTCGTTTCCCTTCCTGGGCTGTTGATGATGTTTGTAATCAGCTTCCGAGTTTGACCCCCCCATACCGAACGGAGAGCCCCCTTGTCTGAGGTCAGAGTTGGGTTGCTTGGGGTCAGAAATGGGTGAAAATGTGGACTTCCATTTGCTTGTAGATAAGGATGAGGAAGAGGAGGCATCGCTGCCTGTGCTGTTACCGCTGCTGCTGCCGCCGCCTAACTTCCTGCCTGGTAAACACAACAGGAATTGGGAAGTGGAGACTTTTAATGTGTATTATTTTGGGGTACTCTGACAAAAGTGACCAACAAGCATGTTATGAAAACATGCTGCAAATGTTTTAAATGGTGACAACGTGAAGCGCTGTAAATTACCTCTTTCACTTTCACTGAGTCTACTGGATCCGTCTCTGCTCTCCAGGGATATCGTAGCAATTTTCCTTTCAAGCCTACAACGTAAACATGTGAAGAAAAAATTCACAGAAATGTAGCTGTGTGATGAAGGAGTCACCAAGGAATCACTACATTTGAGGAAAGCTTTGATCCCAAAAAGATGACACAGTAATCAAAAATATTTTTTTTTAATCAATCATTTGTAAAATACTTGGTTGGCCCCTTCAAAGGGGTTTATAACCAATGCAGTTGATCTTTCTCAATTGTATGAATGCATTTTGTGGCATTATTTATTCAATTTAATTTTCACATGAGCTTCAATTCTTAAATAATCAGAATCAGAAAGCCTTTATTCGTCCCACAATGGTGAAATTTGCACAGAAATGGGCTCCAAATATGCTTTTTATATATATATATATATATATATATATATATATATATATATATATATATATATATATATATATATATATATATATATATACACACACACAGTAAAGTCTCGTTATATCGATATTCATAGGAGTCCGAAAAAATATCGATATAACCGGGACTATCGATATATCCGATCCTGCGCCGAACTGCATTAAACAAAAGCCGCCAAAAGAGGGCAGCCAAGCGCCATATAAGAAACGGAGCTGGCCATTAGCTCCCTTTTTTTTGGGTGAGAGATGTTCCCCCAATGTTGCCTCAAAATGGCACATATAATTCTTTACTGATTGTAAACATGTATGCTTTAATCTTCAGAACTACAGTGTATTTGAAACATATTCATAACTGGATGTGTAACAAGAAAGCATATTATCCGAATCTGAAGCCATTGTTTGGATTCACAAGCAATGCAAGACGTCTTGGCGTGAAGTCATTTTTATTTGCATTTGAATAAAAAGTGACATCGGCTGTCCTTTAATACACAGTATGGAATGTTAATAATTTTCAAAATCATCGCGCTTCAGCAGACAAAACAAGAAACATTGTTGCAAAAAACGATTGCATTCATATACAGTACAGTGGGCATGTACATAACACAACAGGGAAACTGCAACGCTTACATCTTACTGTATTATGTATACAATTTAAAAAAGTCATCAATCTTCTTCTGCTTCCCATTTTTACCTTTTAACACAAACACTTCAATCTCGTCTGCTACACACGAGCTAGCGTCTGAAAATGAAAATGGCTCTGCTACACGGGTGCTGGGCACGTAACCAAGTCACCTGACCAAGTCGACCAATGGCGCGACTGATGGCGTGACACGTGACAAAGTCACACGGCCAAGTCGACCAATAGCGCGACCGATGGCGGCTCATGTGACCAAGTTGACCAATGGCGCGACCGATGGCGGCTCACGTAACAAGACACGTGACCAAGTTGACCAATGGCGCGACGGATATATCGATATAAACAACAAAAATGGCCGGCGGGGGATGAAAAGGAGCACCGTAATAACCGGATTATCGTAATAACCGGGTATCGTACTAAACGGTACTATTTATACATAAAAAGACTAGAAATGTGCAAGGGAAATGAAAATAGTATCGTAATAAGCGGTACTATCGATATAACCGATATCGATATAACGAGACTTTACTGTATATATAGTCCTTTCATCACTTTGCTGCTGTGAAATGTAAATTTCTCCACTGTGAGACTAATAAAGGCAAATCCAATCCAATCCAATCCAATACACACACACACAGTAAAGTCTCGTTATATCGATATCGGATATATCGATAGTCCCGGTTATATCGATACTATTTCTATGCACGCACTGAGAAAATTACATGCAAACAGGGTCGGATATATCGATAGTCCCGGTTATATCGATATTTTTTCGGACTCCCTTGAATATCGATATAACGAGACTTTACTGTATATATATATATATATACAGCAAAGTGCAAATTTCCCCATTGCGGGACGAATAAAGGTATTCTGATTCTGATATATATATCCACAAGTCTGTATTAAAAATTATTTTGAAAAATATACTGTATTTCCGGTGTGTAAGGTGCACCGGCGAACACTTAATGAATGGTGTATTTACAACGTTTTCCATAAATAAGGCGCACCGGACTTAAGGCGCCCCTTCAATGAATGAGATGTTTAAAAACATTCTCCGTACACTACATTATACGCCGCTCCAGTAGAAGCTGAGGTAATGTTTTGTAGAACCCATCATGGACCCCAAACAATTTTTTCTACGGGGGAAATGGAGTCGCATAGTAGCTGCAAGGACCTGTCGTGGCTCAATATTACTTCACATATAAGGCACACTGCCAACTTTTGAAGAAAATGAAGGCTTTTGGGTGTGCCTTATACTCCTCAAAATATGGTACTTGGTCCCTGAAAAGGTGCAATGGAAATAAAATGTATAACTATCTTTTGGGTTTGTCACCAACGTAATTGATCTTTCCCAATAGCATTTTGTGGCATTATTTATGTCATCTAGTTTTGACATGAGCCCAAATTGTTAAAAAAATGGGCTCTGAATACACGCACGCACGCACACGTTAGTTTTTAATAGTATTTTGAAAAATACATTTGCCTCATTTGACTTAATGACCACGATTGGAAAAAACACACATTCAACAAAAAAACAGCACGTCGTAGGAATGACTGGCTTGAAGAAACTTACCGTAAACTGGTGTTTTCAGCCGGGTATCCCGAGTCCTCGTCATCAGTGCTGTGTGCGGAAGAGTAACGACCAGTGCCGTTGACCTCCAGAGGGTGCTCCCTCTTCAGAACAGGAGGCTGGTCGAGTGTTGACGTGCCAGGGCTGCTGCGGCTTGATTGCTCCGGTGAGGAGATGGCGGCGATTTCTAGGGGCTGGTTAATGTTGTTCACCTGTTGATGACAGTCACGGTCTTACACTTCAAGCTACATGGCAAATGTTCATGGGGCTGGGGGGCACCAACCATGGAATTGATGTTGAGCGGGGAGCCGGAGGAGTGGTTGTTAGCACTGACACCAGGAAAGGTCCTCCTCTTTGGCGAGCTGCTGGTTGTGACAGCCGCCGTGGAGCCGCGCTTCCGTCTCCCGCGTCTGCGTCCTTCTTGGGGAACGAGGCCGTGCGTGGGGGGTGACTGGTGGCTGCGGTTTCCGTGGTTACTGTGGTATCCCTGCTTGGTGGAGCTGCCGGTGTGGTGGTGGAGGCGTAATCCGCCACTGCCCGATGACGAAGAAGAGGAGGAGGAAGAGGAGGAGAAAAAGATTCTCCTCCGCAGTTCATTGTCCTGGAGCTCGGTGTCGGACTCGGCCTCTTGCCGTTCCTGACCGTCTTCGGAAAGAACCCTTGCCGGTCCGTCTGCATAATGGAGAACCCCTCCAGTGCTGAGTGGGGGGCTCTGGATAGGACCTCCTCTGCTTGTGGGTCTCGCCAGGGGTGTGTTTATGTGTGGAGGCGATGAAGAAGCACCATTTTGTTCCTCTGAGTGGGGACACCCATTCATGAGCCCTGAGCTAGATGAATATCCTACGGTGAAGAACAAAGATAATGAATCCCAATTACGGTGTAGGTGCTTCATGTGAAGGAGTAATTTGGTACTATTTTAAAGAACACGAAAAGGCACTTGGAACGTATTCCCAGCCTCTTTCCACATGTGACAGTTTTACTAAAATTGAAATGCCGTATTTCTCAGTGTATAAGGCGCACCCCAAATGAATGGTGTATTTTCAAACTTGTTCCATATGTAAGGCGCACCTTCAATGAATGAAAAAAGGTTTCCAAATTCGTATAATACCATATGAATATATCAATGTTTTCCAAATATAAGGCACACCACATAAGGCGCTACAGTCGAGGCTGGCGTTATGCAATACTTCTTTCTTCTACAGGGGGAGAAATGGAGTTGTGGCTGCTGACAGTAGTTGCGAGGCCTGTTGTAACTCAATAGTATTTCACATATAAGGTTCACTGGCGTATAAAGCGCAGGGTCATCTTTGGAAGAAAATTAAGGCTTTTGGGTGCGCCTTATACCCCAGAAAATAGGGTAATTGAAATTTCTCCTCCACAGAATTTGACACACATTAGGGCAAGAAAAACACATTTTGATTTTGTTGCAAATTAAGTCTTTCTATAACTTGGAGGGAAACAATTCATCATGTTCTATTTCCAGGGCCGTTTTGGGAAATCAAACTAAACGTTAAGATATTCCTTACCGTTGGTTGGACAGGCCTGAGAAACAGGACTAGGAGTACTTCTCTGCAACAATGCACAAAAAAGCATATTGTGATGTCTAAGAAAAGATGAAACATTTCAGGGTGTTGAAAATACGCACCAGTCTCTCAGCCCGACTGGGTAGTACCACACTGGCGAGTGGAATGCTGACTGGAAGTTTGCTTGGGTGAACAGTGCTCAGTGGAATACTGATTGGAAGGCTTGTGATACTGCTGTCCGCCTGAACAGATGGACTTTTCTCCTTTCCAGCCTGAAGGGAAAATGATTCTTTAGAAAGCATCTCATATGACACATCATGAAAAACAAATCAAATTACCCTCTCGCCACTTTTTGGTGTATTCTGGGCATCCACTGAATGCGGGGATGGGCTGCCCTGCTTGGCTCCGAGGGGAGAGTTAAGACCACACATTTCTGATCTGAAATAGAATATTTTGATCATGTGATGACAAATCACAGTGCTTCAGGAACTTTTAGCGCACAGGGGGCCAAATCTGGACCGCCACATAATTTTATCCGGCCCGCAAAAGCAAATCAACCTTGTGAATTTCCATGATGCTTGCTAACGTCTGAACCAAAATTTAAAATTGTCGTATGTAAACCACAATAACAGTCATTATTCTTGACTTCATATTTGAAAACTAGTTCTTTGTTAATTTGTTGTGTGGTCTATGATGGCATTAAACATTTTAATGGCTTCCCCAAATTCATAACAGCCCCCGAGAGGAAACCGTAACGACAATATGGCCCGCGGCAAAAAAATTAGTTTGACACCCCTATTTTAGCAGCTTCACACACCTGTGTGAGGGGGGCCCGGGTCCTCTCAAGTGGCTCGCGGCTGCAGGTTCCTGGTTGAGGTGCCTGCGCAAAGCAATTTTAGCGGGGGAGAAGCGTGTGTAGTCGGGAAGAGCGTGGGAGACGTGCTGCCTCTGTCGAGCCTCGGGCATGGCTGCCGCGGCATCGTGGTCAGGAGAGATTGTCAGATAGCGTGAAAGAACCTCCGTCTTGGTGTTCCCGCGTTCCAAAGAAGGCGAGGCGGTACCGTTGAGAGAGCATTCGGGGTTCATGCCGTTGAGAGCTGGGATTGAAGGCAGGCCGAATTTGGGCACGTCCATATCGGAAGATGACCGGGATTCCGGGTTCTTGCGGAAAGGGGAGCCCTCATGTGGGCTATACGATTTGAGTTGAAGTAGCTCTTGTTGCCTCTGACTTTTTTCCAGCTCCACAATGCTAATCTATAAACACCAGAAGGAATAAATCTCTCCATGCTTCAATAGTCCTTGTTATGCTAACATAATAAAAAGGTCAATTTTGCTGAAAACAGGGAGACAAGGGAGTCGTACCTGCAATTCTAAGCAGTGTCTCTGCTTCTCAGAGATTTGTCTCCGCAGGGCCAGCTTCTCTTTTAGCAGACTCTCCAGACACAAAGATCCCCAATCCAACTTCAGTTCCTCACATCGAGACTTTAGCTGGAACCCAAACTTGGTTTCAACTCTCCTCAATATCAAAAAACATACAATACTTTTGCGAGGCGTTTCACAATTCTGATTTTAGTCTCATAGTTAACCCGTATACTTGAAAGGACACGTTGAAAACAACATGGCAGCAGCAGCGGTGTCTCACCAGCAACACGCTGTGATCTCGAAGTAAAGCCATGTCTCTCTCAAGCTGTTTGGTCTGCTCTTTCAACTGATGGTTGTGGGACGATATCTCCTTCTGGGCCTGTATTAGGTCCTCCACCGTGAGAGCTTTCACTCCCAGCTAAGCCCCCCGACACAAAAAGACAAAAACAGGATCACTTTTCAATGTGGAAGACATCAGCGTCCTTGATGACAACGTTGTGGCACATCTGCGTCAAATACTTGCAACCAAGAAATTACTCTACTACTCAGGAAAAATACCACCCAAAAATACTATTGAAAAGCCCAACTATGATGAATATTTCAATCTATTTATAGTAGATTGGTGAGGTGCATTGACAATCTAGAACTAAAACATGAAAAGGCTTGGTTTCATGACCAAGACAGTTGGGAGTCTGGAACAAATTATTCCAAATATAATTTGTTTCAATGACAAAACTAGATTTGAAAAATGGGAAGTGATGAATGAGTGATTTTGAATCACTATTATTGTGGTTGATTTTGACTTTTCCTGCCATTTGGGTTGCACTCACCTCATCCAGTTTAGTCTGAAAGAGACCTTTGATCTTGTCCTTATGAGACTGACAGATGGAATGGAGCTGCTCTGCCTGCATGGACAAATCTCTGTGTTTTTGCTAAAGACAAAAGACAACGCACAGGACAATTAGACTTATAATTGACTAACCGTTAACATGTGAACTACTAACAATCAAACAGGTTGAAGGTCCTGTGCCGTCAAACGGAGTTTAGTTGAGTCTGGTTTCAATTTGTATTTAGTTTGTTGTGGCTGCAATAGCCGTTTGAATTTCAATTTTCCTGAAGATGACTTTGTAAACATGACATAGACCTTAAGTATTCATATTTTAAAAGTAATATTTAACGAGTTCACGTCAGCGACATATTTGGACCCATCAACATAGCAAGTGAAACTAGAAGAAGGCATCAGTTAATAAGATTTAGGGTACACATTCAGTGCTTATTGAATTTGACCTTCATAGAATAGTCAAATCTTGGTTTTCAAACATAATCCGTTCCAGAAACCTGTTTGGAAACAGATTTTGTTGAAAACTGAAACATTTCCCATTATAATCAATGTAATCAATGTCTGCTTTTTTATCGTGATTGAAGAATACAAGCACGCAGGCTCACGATGGTTAAAAATATACGAGGATAATGCATCGGGCACAATGACACACGGCACAAGAAAGTGACGTATCAGGAAGCGGAGGGGAGTAGAGTGGTGCATTCAGGTGTGCTCAGTTTAGTCGAGAACCCATTTTCGGTTGTAAACCGAGGCAAAATTTTATTTTTATTTTTGTTTAAAAAGCGAATTGGTCATGAACAGAGACGTGCGAAAACCGAGGTTTGATTGTACAGTAAAGTCTCGTTATATCGATATTCAAGGGAGTCCGAAAAAATATCGATATAACCGGGACTATCGATATATCCGACCCTGTTTGCATGTAATTTTCTCCGTGCGTGCATAGAAATAGTATCGATATAACCGGGACTATCGATATATCCGATATCGATATAACGAGACTTTACTGTATTTGTAAAAGCTGACACGGAAGTCTTAAAAGGCAATTGCATTGAGCGCTTGATGTATGACACCAATCACTGCAAAGCTGTTCATCAGATTTAATTTGAGAACAAAAGTGTGGCTTTGTACCTTCCATAAAAGAACAAAAAAAGTGTGGTGTTTTTGTTTTTTACCTTCTCCTGCTCTAAAAGCTGCTGCAGATTAGATTGGTACTGAGGAGTCTTCATGTAGGCCATAAACTGGAGGTATTGAACTTTGATGTTATCTGTTAAAAGACCGGCGACACGTCAAACAATCCAAAGCGAGTTTCCTGAAAATGGCCATCCATCTGGATGCCCATTTTCCCCCTGGGCCTACCTAGCAGTTGTTGCAGACCGGGTGGGGTTGGGCTCAGCAGCAGTTGATTGGCTGGATAGTGCTGGACCTTAGGAGGTAGTTGGTAAAAGGGACTCCGCGGTTGCTTGTATGCATCTGTGCACACGGCGAGAACAAAGAACACCAATCTCAAAAAACACACACAAATAACAATATCGATCTTCGTCATGCTACAATGAAACAGGTGTATAGCACTCCGTGTATCTCTGACCCTGAGGTGGCGCCGCGGAAAGGGTCTTGGCATGTAGCAAATCCAACGCGCTCTGATTTTTCTTCTTGTCGATTGCCGGCGCCGCCTTCTTGGGTCGACCCCTCTTTTTGTTGTTCAGCTTACGACCTTTGGCCAAGAGTTTTGTTTGGCGAGGCTTGGCGGCGGGCTTGACCACAGTCATCAGTGGGAGGCGATGCTCCTCTTCCCCACAGGAATCCTGCTGGAGTACCAAATGCAGGTACAAGCATACACAGGGGTCAAATGTGTCACTTTCCATATGCCGTTGTGATGCTCAAAAACGTGCCACAGTTAGCGGTTTTGTGCTATTTGTTACCAAAATATAAAGAGAGAGTGGAAAAAAGTTTTATTTTACTAATCGGCTTGTAAAGGAAATGTATTTTGAAAAATCAGGTGTTTCAGTCTGCACCCCAGTAAATCTGACATCTATACGTCATCTCATCTCAGGCAAACCTCCAGTTTTCTAAGAGGATGTGGACATTTATTTTCATTCCTTGCTCTAAAAATACTTCATTTGCTTTTTTTTTAAATCAGGGCATGTACTTTTTACAGCCACAAATACAAGGACACAGAGTGTCAATGTCTTGCCTTGTGAAATGGAAACAATGACAGTCAGTGTTTTGGTAAGTTGTAGCTTTAATTATTTGCACCTGTTTGTTTCTAGTCCATTTCAGACAAAAAGTTTGAATCCTGCTACAGTCGCGACAAGCTACCTTGTTTTGCTCCTTGGGTTTGATGGGTGTGGTGCTATTGCTTTTGCTGTCCTTAATATCTTTCTGCTGACGCCGCCGAGCTGCCTCTTGTTCTTCCTGTATTGAGATATTATAGGAGTTTGACATAGAAACTTCAATAGTTACTATGGGACGTTTAATCACATAAAGCAGCGGGCCCTAATCCCGGTCCAGGGGTCATTTTGTACTGGGACGCACAATAACTTACATTACATGTGTTTAATTGTAATTTATAGTTTTGGAACTTCAAATGTGTTTTATTTTGAAAATATACCGGATTCTGTTACAACCCTCAACAATATGTCACTCTTGATGCAGGTTAACGCACATTTCTCAATCATGTGGTAGGTTACTGCTAAAAGGAAATAAACGAGCAAAATGAGTCACATTTTTTGTATTTATCCATCACACCTTAAAAGCTGCTCCCTGAAAATCATTCAACCGGTCCGTGGGGCAAAAAAGGTTGGGGACCGCTAACATAGAGAACTATTATAAGCACTTACCCTGAGTTTAGGATTGATGAGACTAGCAAAGTAGTTTTCAAGCTGCAAATCAGAGACAAAGAAAAAACATGTTACATTAAAAATAAAATGCTTGAGAAGGAGCACTGAGTGATAATATAGAGTGAAGAATCAGCCGCCAAATATTTGCTGACTGTTTTGTTTCTGAACAACAACCCAAAGGAATCATTCATCATCAGTTTGATTAATGTCAGAATATATTTTCATTATAGATTGACCAGAAATAAAAATAAGAAACAAGTCTGCAGAGTTCCCTACACATTGGTTTCAGTGACAAAATTAGAAAAAGGAAATGTCATATTTGCCAGCAGTTCTTGAAGGTGTAAGAACAGTTCTACTTACTATGGTGCGATCTATGGTGTGCAGATAGTAGGAGACTGGCTTTCCAGTCCAGGACACAGAACCCCTCAGTGGCGAAAGCTCTACCACACGCATTATTGTGCCTATATCTAAGGGTGACATAGAGAGTCGTGTCAAATCTATCTGTAAAAATCAACTGGTCTATAGAGGGAGATTAAAATGTAAAAAAAAAAAAAAAAAAAAAAAAAAACCGATATACTTACCACTCAGGTTTCGGCTGTTAATTCGAAAGTTCAAAGGTGCAAATGGTTTGGAAGATACAATCTTTCCACCTAAAAAATAAAACTCGGATTAAATTAAATACGTGGTGCAGGATGAATAGTGGATTTTCCAATGCAAACAATAAATGAAAACACTACAAACGGACATTAAAGGACAACCGACACCTCCGGACAAGTTGTGTCCATAATTTGTAAAATCGCTTCAAATGACTTCTACTGACCATATTTTACAAAGATTGCACCACATATAGCTATATTTTACATTTTAAGACTTGCGCTGAATATTCAGGAAGTCTTGTTTTTGAGTTGATGACGATCACCTGCCTGACGTCACATTTGGAACGCCCCTGACCGAGAAAGCAACACACAATGCATTTTGCGGTACTTTGTTTGGTCTGAAAACTTCGTGTTGATGGCGAAATTAGAAGGAAAACACATAAATAACGCGATGGTGAATCGTTTTGGACACTGTAAGTCATTTTTATTGGTGTTTTGCATTTGACTAAAAATATCAGCCTGCGTGTTTTGGGTATTTTAGATGCTAAAAAACGTATTTCTGATGTCAGTTAGGAAACAAAAAAAATGGTGTTGGTTGTCCTTTAGATGGTCGAAATAGGAAGAGAATGGGTCGAATTGAGCCATTGAGGTATTTTCGAGAACATTTTAAGATGGATGATGCACTATAGGGAATTCCAGCATTTGGCAAAATATGCTAATAAGCTCCAAGTTTTCTTGATATACCGTATTTTCCGGTGTAGAAGGCACACCGGAGTATAAGGCGAACCTCCAATGAATAGTGTATTTTCAAACTTTTTTCCATATACATGGTGTAATGTTTTCCAAATATCATAAATAACTGTAGAAAAGTTTTCAAAATAAAAGGCACACCACATTATAAGGTGCTACAGTAGAGGCTGGGGTTACGCACAACTTCTTCTACAGGGGGAAATTGAGTCAGTGGCTGCTGACAGAAATTTGCGAGACCTGTTGTGGCTTAATATTACTTCACATATAAGGCGCAGGGTCATCCTTTGAAGAAAATCAAGGCTTTGGGGTGCGCTTTATACACCGGAAAATACGGTAATCTCTCAGCGGCGTACGAACCTTCCTTCATGTTAGCAAAACGTTCCTTCAGCTGGTGATCTACCTCTGGACCAAAGGCAAAATTATTCACAAAAATAATACTGTAAGACAGAAGGAAAGAAAAAATAGTCAGATAATGACACACAACTTTACTCATTCAATAGTGCACGTTCCTTTTCTTTTTAAATGGTAACCTTGTGGTGGCGATCCTATCTTTCCATTCTTCAGACAGAAAATCTCCCCTCTCCAGCTGAAAACAAAAGACTCCATGAGCACTTTCACGTCTTCCAGTGACATTGGTTAAGAAATAGGTTGGCTAACTACTTACAGTGTACTCCCCATGTTTCTTGCCATACCATTTCATCCACTTTTTAAACTCCTTGTCCATGCTCTGTGATAAATATCAACATTACGACATAAATAACTTGAATGTATCCATTTTCAAACACATTTTCCTCATCATCTGGAAGCAACGTTTCGAGATGCAACACATTTGGGGTTTTCCAACATGTTACGATAGAGCGCTACAACAATTATCACAATTACTGATTACTTACCCCCGTCACTTTGTAGCTACGTAATACCTTTAAACGCTGTATTTGTGTGTGTATGCATGAATGAAAGGATCCAAACGTATCGCAATCCGATTTTTGGGTTGCATGCGCGTATAAGTGTTACCTCTGCATAGGTTGCTGGAATGTCTGCTTTTTCAACGCCGTAGTAGTGTTTACAGTTGGTCGCTGCCGCAACCTGCAGTACCACCTGACCCACACCTACACAGGACGAGAGGTTGACTTATTGACAAAACAACGAGGCTCGAGAACTGGCGCGCTTGGAATTCCACGCCACTGTACGATTGGGCTCACCGCTGCCGAGGTCGACGAAGGTGTCGTCTTCCATCATTTCCATTTCGTTGATGATCTGCGCCACCAGGTCGAAGGAAGTCTCACCGTAAACCTCAGGCGAGAAGGGCTCATAGTTGTTCAGCTTCTCCGGGTCGGTCACAGAGTGGTTGTACACCTGTTGGAGGATGTGTCGCAGGAGCCCGTTGGAAGGGCGCTTGTTCAGCTTCATGGGCTGAGTCGTCCCTTTCCACTTGAGAGACAACAGGAGATTCATTTTCATTTTATTGTAATGTTCTTTAAAAAAAATAAAACTAAGAATAATAAAACTAATAATAATAAAACTAATAATAATAATAATAATAAATAATAATAATAAATACATTTCATTTCTAAGCGCCTTTCAAAACTCTCAAGGTCACTTTACAGTCACGGGATAAGTTTTTCTGTAGGTGAGCAGTGGCAGCTAGACGCACCAGCGTTCACGCAACCTGGAATAAATCAAATAGATAAAAAGCTAGCTAACTAGCTCTATAGCTAGGTAGGTAGCTAGAAAGCTATCAAATGTGTTTTAATGTTGTCAAGCTAAATTGTTTTTGTAATTTTGATGAAAATGCTTTGTTAATGAAAATGCTTGACAGGTGTTTCTGTCCTTGGTTGTGTGTATGCATGAACATGCTTTCAAAATATGGTCAGCATAGTACAAAAGTGACATTCATCTTGGCAAACCTTCATAGTAACCGGCAATATACAGTTGTGATCCAATTTGGGGTCATCTATAGGGAACACAATATCTTTCCAACACCTTAGTTGGCCATTTAAAGCTTGTAAGGAGAACCAAACAAGGCACAGTCAATCAAAATCAGATTGGACATTCGAAGACGTTCCGCTCAAGTGACTGAGTCAGATGAATGTTTTTATATGATTGAACCAAAAATATAAATTTGACTCCATTATAGTCGGTTGCGCTGCCAACCGACTATTTTTCTATCCACACTTGAAAAAGAATGAATCTAGTAAATATTTACAGTTCAAAATGAAGAACTAATGTGAACAGGAGCACAATGCCAAGTTCCATCTAAAAATAAATGAATGAATAAATGGCGGAATTGTTGAGTCTGTCATATGACAGAAAAGTCTGTCATTTCGAATTGAGTTCACTTGTTGCTTACCAGCTGGTGGATGCTGTCAATGGCCCTGTTGTATTTGTCGCACAGTCTCTGCATACTCTCATAACTGTTTCAATGAAAACAAATGAATGAAATGAAACAAGATTAGAAACATCTTATTGGCATTTGCCTGGTGAAAACAGAGCAGAAATCCAGGTGTAAACAATGCCATACCTTGTAAAATTCAAAATTACGTTCATTTGTGCCTTTTTGTGAAACCACCCTCAAAAAGGGGAATTAAGAAAAAAATGCAAGAAAACAAAATTTACCAGAAATTGCGTATTCACATTCAGACATTCTGTGAGAGTTTTGTTTTACGGTGGTGCACGTTTAATATACGTATTGACAACTTAATCGACCATAAGGTGCAACGCCCCTGGTCTCACGTTAAAGCCGAGAGGTAAGCAGTGCTGTGCTTACAATGCACAATATTTGTGATTCTTTGACCCTCACATTATGTTTCAAAAAAAAAATCATGATTATGTTGCGAGTCATTTTTAATCGAAATATAAAAATCCGCACAAAACACTAAAATAATAGGTGACATCAGCAACAACTGTTTCTGAGATGTTATTAACATACTTGAAAAAAAGAGACAACATATTTGGGATATTTTAGAACAGTTATGAAGAAAAGAAAAAGAATGGATATCCAGTGCTTTCATCAACACAAAAACAGAAAGGAGTAAAATTGAGCTGTTACGTAATATGAGGGTTAAAGTGGGGTTTAGCTTGTCATTCTGAGTCTCACCTCTTGGTGTCGTAGTCGATGAGCACATAGTTCTCCATTGCCAGCTTGAGGTCTGGAATCTCCTCGCACACCCACCTTAGTGAACACGCACAATTTAGTCACAAAGCGATGATCCTGGCAGTGACACACTGATAATAAAAAACACACACAGAAACAAATGACGGGTTGAGTCAGAGTGCAGAGGCAACACCTACCGAATGGTTTCGATGATTTCATGGGCAGCATCATGGTGTTTATCCTGGAAAGAGAAACAAGTGCAACTTAGGATACTGTCACAGCAAATCGGGGAGAAAAAATGTATGGTGAAAAACCACTTCAGAAATGAGCTGTAACCAAATAGGATCACACAAGCGTAAACTCACGCGCCTTACGGTATTACTCACAAGCAAAGTGGGAGGCACTCAATAGGAAATGACTTCATGAGTACAAACGGCATGCTCGTTTTGCTCAATTGTGACACACCGAGGCCTACTGCAAAGTTTCAAGTCCATGGCTCGTCATATGAGGAAATGAAATATTTTAGATCCTATCCCAGCTGAATTTACAGAGGAGGACCTTTGCATAGAATGGTCACCAAACTCATCGCAAAGCACATACCAGTATATAAAACTATTCCTTCTCATATTGACACACCAATGGACAATTTAGTGTTGTTTTTTAAATGCTGATGACACTTGAAAAAACACCTCAATAAAACAAAAGTAGAACAACTATTTTAATATGGTGGAACACAAAGTCATACACGAGAGTTTTAACCACCACCGTGCAATACAACGTACATGCTATGTTGACATTTTTTCCTAAAAAGACAGCAGCAATGTTGATTTGAGGACATTAGCATTTAAAACGGCAAGAATTGAATCTACGCAAGGCGAGAAGAATGAGTGTCTCCACTCTGTTGTGGTTCTAAGAGCAACCCGGAAAGTGACTGAGTACCAGTAATACGTGTTGGTGCAGTTTTACATCACCATAACACAGAATGTGAGAAAGGAGATGAAGTTAACATTTAGAATTTATTTTGGTGTAAGGGTTTTATAACTTGATTATTTTAACCCTTTCATGAACTCTGTAACTTGATGAGTTGTACACTATAGTAACCGTTGTCCCTCAAAGGGTTAGACATATTTATTACAGTTTACATTTTCCGCACTATAAAGCGCACCACATAATTAGATGCACCTTTAATACATTACATATCTAAAATAATTCCATGTATAGTGGGGAAAATACAGTACATAAAAACGCAGGTGACAAGATGGTGCCCTGGTGTAATTGTCAAACAGCCTCTACATGCGTTAGAGCACATGTGTAATTGCCCGGGGGCCAAATCAGACACGCTATATTATTTTATTCGGCCCAATGGTTTCTCCAAATTCCTAGCGGCTGTCGAGAAGAAACCGTAACTACAATGTAGCCCACGGCAAAAAAATGAGTTCGACAGCCCTGCGTTATAGCAAACAATGTGTGACAATGCTGGCATTGGGACAGTGCCATCAAGTTATGCTAAGAAAAGTATTTTACAACAGCATGTGATATGGGATCGTCATGTTCATGTCGTTAGCATACTGCAAAAGTGTGTTCAATGCCTCCACGCCAGATCTCAAATAACTCTTGCATCTACTTAATTTTCAGTTTGAGTCTTAGATATGTTTTGTTTAAAAATATATCCATAAAACAAAGCAAAAATGCACACAAAAAATGAACTAGAGTTCAGCACAGCACTCAAAACAGGCATCTGAAGTTTTAATCCACGTTTTTAAAATCAGACTATTAATATGGCTCCCATACTTTCGTCACTGATGACATTTACGAATGGAAAACCACTTCCTATAAAAAGAGTAAAACTCTGATGGCGAGTCTGACTTTGAAACCTATTCCATTGATTTCTTTTGGGCTAAACTTCCCGCCGGGTACTCTTTCCATCATCTGTTTTAAAATAACAGCTTGGTGTCCTCAGATCTCCTTAATAAAACTGAATCGTTTGCAGGGCAAGATGGCAGTCTTGACTGCAGTGCGTGGGGAGCAACGGGACGCTCAAGTTGAAGCGTGAGCCTGAGATGACCCACTGACCCACTTTCCCTTCTCACACGGCGGTGCCCGTACGAGGGATTGCCTCTGGTGTAGGGCAATGTCGGTAAGGAGAAAGTGAGAAAAGAAAAGTGTGTGCGTCAAAGTGAATGCAATGAGAAGCGGAGAGAACGGCC
The DNA here is from genome assembly GCF_051943395.1 of Hippocampus bargibanti. Taxonomy (NCBI): domain Eukaryota; kingdom Metazoa; phylum Chordata; class Actinopteri; order Syngnathiformes; family Syngnathidae; genus Hippocampus; species Hippocampus bargibanti. The sequence goes on along the minus strand of NC_142740.1, from coordinate 15,463,493 downwards.
AGGCGGTGGGCTCCGAGGGTAAAATTTGTCAGCTGTTCTGCGGCCTCAGCTAACAGCTCACAGGCTGCGGATTCCTGAGCAGTACTTCCCGCCAACACTCCACAAGCTGCGGGCGCGCGCATTCAAATGCGCAGAAGGAAAAGTCACGTGATCGCACAGCAACTCTGACAACGAGCCGAGGCTAAAAATAAACACGCTCTCAACTCACAGTATCCCAAAATCAACCGGACGCGAGGGTGACGGCCGGCATGAAGGACGGACGGGTAGGGCACAACGAAGTCGTCATTTCATGTGCAGTCATCGCCACGGCAACCGATAACGTACGCCTTGTCCTGAAAAGACCTTTATGTTTGATTTGTATGTTTAACTCAACTGCTTAAAGGGACAACAAGGTCACTGGCTGCCATTTGTCTTCATTTTTAGAGGAAATTTTCAAGTGAAGGAATGTTGGACTGTGAGCCTTGTTTAGGCCTCAAAAGTCACATATGACATTGAGGGGGAAACATTTAACTCTGCTTTGGCTTTTTGCAGACTCAAAAAGGGTTGATAGGAGAAGAATAATATACTCTTGACATAACGAAAAATACGCAAGTCCTCCACGCTGCTATTCAAGTTGTCATTTATTTGATTCTTTTTACTGCCAAGTATCATTTGACACCTATTTACCATGCAATTACCAAAACCAAATGATTTCAACATCCCTTTCATGAGCTACTATTAACTCACAATCGACGCAATGAGTCGGTGCTTTGGCACCGCCCTACCAACTCTCGAGGACTTGCACACGGCAAGAATCAAGACAAGAGCGCGAAAAATTCGACTGGACCCGCCGCATACTGCCCACCACCCTTTCCAGCTACTTCCTCAGGCAGGCGCGACCGATCCATGCGCACCAAATCCAGCAAACATTTAAACAGCTTCTTCCCCTTATAAACTCTCTAAACAGTAACCCAAACATAACTGTACCGAGCCTCTTAGCAACTTTGCACAACTCTGTGGAACAGCATCCCGTTATAAGCTCCATCTCTGTACTCACTTAATCCATTGTCTGTTTGATACTTTGCACATTGTCTCACAGTTGTTCCTGAGAGTTACGACTTACATTAAGGAATTTGATTAGATTAGAAGAGCCTTTATTAGCATCCTCCATCCTTATTTGTCATGTCTTTTTTATGATGATTTTAGTGCAGTGTCTTCTACCGGAGACAAATTCCTCATGTGTTCCACATACTTAGCCAGTAAAGATGATTCTGATTCTGAAGTTCGAGTTCAAATCAACTTTATTGTCAAATGTGCTCTTTGCGGAAAAAACATACAACATACCCAGATGTTGTATTTTTGAGAGAGGAGTCGCTGTGGGTGCCGGTGTCAACAGAACAGTTAACACAAAATAATAAAACATAATATACAAGATACAGACAGTCATGCAATCTTAACCACATTTACTGTAGACATCTTGTTGCTTGAAGCAGTTGATGAAAGACGAGAGGAATCAGTCAATCAGCCATTTATTTCCCCACATCATGAGGTGGCATCAGAGTGGCGACGACTTTGCGCAAGGTGAAGTTCAACCTACAATCCTACAATTTGAGCCACCCGGTTGTTTTGAAAGTGACTGCCTCGATGGGAGATGGAAGCTGACGTCTAAATTGAGCATATCTCATGACGGCATCAAACTGCTTCACCGCTATCTGTGTTCGCGGAAAAGTGCTTTTGCCAGTTGAATGGTGGTTAATGTTACCCTTTCATGCACCAATAACGATCGCCGGTAACTCAATATCATGATAGGCCGTCCACTGTTGAAACCACTGTCCTTGAAAGGGTTAAAATGGATGTGATAATGCATGATGGGGCATCACATGATACACAAAAGCACACTCTTTAGTGTATTCTACGTACTATAAAGATTTTTACACATACATTGGCTAATAGCTTCCATTGTAAATGATTACAATTCCCATATAAAAGTTGTACTATGCCATACATTATTTGAAATGATAAAAACCGCTAACGCAGCTGATTGCGCATGTGCAGGGTTTGCTTTTATCAATCTGACCGTACGCAGCGATAAAAAAAAAATATATATATATACAACTGAGGATTACTTTTACTGGTTTGCTGTGCCAATAGTAGCAATCGGTAGCAACATCGTTGTTGGCTACCAGCACTTGAGACCAACTGATTTGAGCCAAACTGGTCTTTGTAAGATCGGTTCACAATTCACAATTGTATTATAATTTTTTTGCACGTACAAAAGTTGTAGTACACCGTACATTATTTTGCAATTATATGAAAAAAATTATAAAATACAGAGAGAATGTATAAGTTGACAAGTGTATGCAGTTATGACTAATGAACAGCTTGAAGTGAGCACATGGGAGCCCTTTTTGCGAAAAATGTCAGCAATACCATTGCTAGAAAAGTGGCTAAGTCCAATCCATTATTTTTATTTAAAGGACAACCGACGTCCCCGGACAAGTTGTGTCCATAATTTGTAAAATCACTTCAAATGACTTCTACTGAGCGTATTTTACAAAGATTCCACCGCATATAGCTGTATTTTACGTTTTAAGACTCATGCTGAATATTCAGGAAGTCTTGTTTTTGAGTTGGTGATGAGTCCGTACGTGACGTCACGAAAGGACCACCCACTGACCGTGAAAAGGACGCATTTTCGCATTGTCCTTCCATCACGTCAATGTATTTTGCTGTAGTTGTTTGGTCTAGGGACCTCGTGTTGCACCCAAAAGCCGCCAGAGGGCGTCCAAGCACCATTTAAGAATTTATCAGCCTGTGGAAACGGAGGTGGCCACAGGATGTCGCCATTTTGTGCCTTTTTTTTGTGAGAGATTGTCCCCCAATGTTGCCTCAAAATGGCCCAAATAAATTCTTTAATCGATTGCAAACATGTATGCTTTGCTCTTCAGAACTATCTGAATCATATTCATAACTAGATGTGTAACAAGAAAGCATATTCTCCGAATCTGAAGCCATTGTTTTGATTCACAAGCAATGCAAGACGTCTTGGCGTGACATCACGAAATGGGGGCGGGACTTTCTGAAAATGCCCAATTCGCAGCTCAATTTTTTGCAGATTTTGGACACTTTAAGTCATTTTTATTGGTGTTTTGCCGTTGACTAAAAATATCATACTGCGTGTTTTGGGTATTTTAGATGCTATAAAACGTTTTTATGATGTCAGGTAAAAAAAAAAAAAGTGACGTCGGTTGTCCTTTAATTATTAATAATTCCAGAATATTTTTTGTGCTTGGGTGGCACACCAATTTTTGGTTGTTCGATTTTCAACCTAGGGGATTACTTGGGACCAGCTCCCAGGTGATTGGTCAATTACGATCAACGTGTTTGGGCACACCTGTTTCAATCAGACTGGCTGGCACGTTCAAATTCTTCATATGCCCAAATAATAATAATAATACATTTTATTTATAAGCGCCTTTCAAAGCTCTCATGGCCACTTTACAATTACAAAACAGGGACATAAATAAAACTACAGATAAAATTATAAATAAGAACATTAATGGCTTGGGACCAATCCAGAGTCTACATTGCCACTCGCACCAAAGTCATGGCAGCTCAAACATCACCCAAAAGAGAACAAATACATGAGAAATTTGATTTCTAGATGATTTTGGGGTCCAGAAAGCATTACATTTTATTCTTCCCATAGTCATTGCTCAAATACCTTAATGTGACTTGAACAATGAATTCTATCAATGTGATGTCATTGTGTGTGGGCATCTCGAGCAGTTGATAAGCACTTGCCTTGTACTACAACACAGTTGTCTTGTGTCTGTGGGGGGGGGCGTTTTCAACACTGTGCCCATGCAATGTGGGTGTGACAGTGACACAATCATTTGTCATGGAGTGGAATTGATTGCTATAAGATGACATTTAAAACTTAACATTGGAATGCAACCGCTACTTCCATAGAAGAGAGAGGAAGTCGGGCCCCACTGAAAACTGTCATGGGGGGGATTCAAGGACACGCCACAGGCCTGTGTGTAGCACCAATTCCTGCCAAGCTTGTTCTTGTGCGTGTAGCCATGCGGATCACAACAAAAAGGAAACGCGCAAACTCGCCGAGGGAGTTGCCAGAGTGTTATCAGTAGCGTAAAAAGGGAGGGTCAACATTTACACCCAAGCGAGCGCAGCTTGGAGTGGCTGACTGCGATGACTCTATTTTCATGCTTAAGGTTGCCAGAGAGGAAACAGAAAATAAACTACTCTGGGTTTTCTGAGAATGACCACAGGGTTTTCTTTTTCACTGCTTATTGTCTCACCACAATCACAACAGAATAGAAACATAGTTCAGTTCATGAGTGTCATTCAGGCGAAACGACAACCACTTTCGATTCTGCCTCTTCAGGGGTCCGAGAGAGTAACACACCAACTACTGCCAGCAAGTCTTTGGAAGCTTGATGACCAGTGAAAGAATGAAGAGACCACATAATGTTAAACACCATAAGTCTTGGCCTCAATTTACACTGCATGAAGCCAATCAAATATATCAATTTGATTATGTGAAGATGGCAACCAACTGAACAATAATTATATCTGCCTGGGAGCATGTGTTTAAAAATACAAAATACAATTTTAGTGGCCGACTCCATTAATGATGGGATAATTGGAAGGTTACTTCTAAAACTATTTTAAAATGATATAGGCATTGAACCATAAAGTGGAAATCCAGCCTTCAGGACAAAAACAGCCTTGCCGCTGTGGCCACGTGCAGCTATACGGTATGCGTTGCAGTAAGTACTTACAGATGTTCAGTCTTAGCAAGAAAAAACACAAATGTATGTGCCTACATTTACTGCCAGGGTGCATCAGAAGTAAGTGTACTAAAATGACACAAATATTAGAGGACACATAAACCGGCTCCTTAAATGTATTTCAAAGCTGTCAGGCTGTACTCTTAACCAAGCGTCTGGTGTTGGACAACAGTAACCCTCACATTTTCTTTTGCATTGGGGTCATTGAATATAGTATCTGCCCATTAGACACCTCAGAGACGTATTAAAAATATGAGACAAGCATGCGACCACTGTTCACATGTTTCTGTCAGTTGAGAAACTTCACCACTTGCTAGTTCAAGTGCATTTGCTGCCTCGCCTCAGCTGCACGAGTAAACAACGCGAGTGATCTATAATTGCTGCATGCATGGGTGACAGATTTATGGCATATTATCAGAGAATACATTTGAATGCTTTGAATTGGGTCATAGTTGAGGAAGAAGTTATTGGTTGATTGTGTTTTATTCGTACCCCATACGTTAAGAAAACGATTTATCCTTCAAGACTCATCAATGTGCAGTTTTTGAACCACTGCTCGAATCAACGTGACAGCATTAAGAGATAAGGTGAAACAAGGTGAACGTGTGCCCAGGTCCTTAGTTGACACACCGGGGCTGTCCTAACCACTAGCGTGCCCGTGCTCGGAAGTGGCTAGCACCAGGAGGCTAGGTAACAAAGCCAAAACATACAGAATACAGACACACAAGCTTTATTCCACAGCGTGTTGGCGAATAACACTTACGTAAACCGGTAAGGGCCACGGGTAACCAGCAGCTTCTGCTCCAACCGGCGATTTGAGCCTCAGCTCCAGCTTTTCTCCCATTCTCCACTTGACGGGGGCTTGGGTTTGCGGCTAGCGAGCGAGACTAGCTGGTAGACTGCTCGCCGCGAGCTACAACGTGAACATGTTGCGGTGGATCACAGCGTTTTTCGAAGAGAAAAATAACCAACAAAAAAAAAGAGCTCCCTAAAATAGGCGTCAGGTGGAATAAATGCACAGTGACGTTTGACTCAGTTCCGAATTGAGAATAAAAATGCCCCCTTTATGACCACTGCCAATAACACCTCGGCTGCGTGGCCGCCATCTTGCCCGGCATTGAAAAACTATGGCAGGAGGGCACATACAGGGAAAGCAGACGTCACAGAAGGGGCGGGACATTGAGGTCAGGAAACGATGACAGCCGCTGACAGCGTGCCACTTTCATATGTACAGTATATATACTTTTTGGCTGATAAATATTCACACATTCAATCTAATAACGAATCCAAACAATAATACGAACATTTTAAAAAGTATATGAAATTATTTTAAAGGCAGAACGTCATTCGGCGAGAGTGTGACGAGTTCAAGTGACAGCGCTGACACGTCTCAAAGCTCAGCTGTTTTGGTTCCCCCTAGGCCGAGGTCTTCTTTTCTTTTCGGATTTTCCCTTGAAGGGGTCTCCACAGCAAATCAGTGTCCTCCATCTTTAGAGTTTTGATCCGCATGTTTGTTTTGGCCAAGTTTTTACGTCGGATGCCCTTCCTGACACAGCCCTCTGTATTTATCCGGGCTTGGAAGAAGACTTATGTCCCTTTGTGGCTACAGAACAAGCAACTCGCTCAGTAAAAGGCAAACACAAAATGGTCATCAGCAAAGAAACATTAAAAAAAGCAAACACTAAGTATCATTCATAATCGATTGCAGGTTTTCCAAGAATTCCAACACAGAATTTGAACCTCTATTTTAAAAACAATTCAGTAATGCAAAAACTAAACTAAACAAAATACTACAAAACAAAACGGATTATTAAAACCTGTGTTTGGATAATACTTTTTTAACACACAGCTGGTGTATTCGCTCATATTTGTCATAACAAACATGGTAATAATGATTTTCTTACAGGAACCGAAGGACTCTTATATTTGTAGACAGTCACATTTACCTGCATGTACTGTACATACTTCCAAGGGCTACAAAATGTGTCTTGCATGCACAGCTCTCTTCCCCACTGTGTTGCATCACATCTTTTCTTTTGACAACATTTAATCAATGTTTGGGGAGTCAAGACACTATATATTCAAGCCTTGTTGGTGGAATTTTTTTCCCCCTGCTTGACAGTTGGGGGTCTCTTGTTATTTTCATTTCATACTGCGCCACATATTTTAACTGGGCTACAGGTCTGGACTGCTGGCAGGCCAGTCTTTTTTACTACAAAGCCACGTAACTCCTGCAGAATGTGTGTGTTTTAGCACAGTGTCTAAAATTCATTCTAATTAGGTTTTCTGAATTAACTCAGACCTCCAATTATAGCGCAGGATGATGACCTCCCAGATATTTAAATATTCTAGCAGTATTTTTTTTACAAAGTGAATGTGATAAAAAAAAAAAATTGAAAACGACAATATCATTTTCAGCAAACCACAATCGTCAACACCTCAATGAAAGTGATTTTTGCAGACACACATTATTTTAGTTATATTCAATCAGAAAATGAGCAGAATACATTTAAAGTCACATAACTCTCATTTGCAAAAATCAAAAACAAAACAGGGTGGCCCGGTATTCGAGTGGTTAGCATGCCGGCTTAACAGTGCAGAGGTTGCCAGTTCACGTCCCGCTCCGGCCTCCCTGTGTGGAGCATGTTCTCCCCGGGGTCCTCCGGTTTCCTCCCACATTCCAAAAACATGCATGGCAGGCTGATTGATCACTCCAAATTGTCCCTAGCTGTGAGTGGGAGAGTGACTGTTGTTTGTCTCTGTTTGCCCTGTGTCTGTGTGCCCTGCGATTGACTGGCAACCAATTCAGGGTGTCCCCTGCCTAATGCCCAAAGACTGCTGGGATAGGCTCCAGCGACCGTAGTGAGGAATAAGAGAGACGGAAAATGAATGGAAAAACACATTAAAACCACCAACAACAAAAAAACGAATTCGAGTAAAAAAAAAAAAAATTGAAAACGACAATATCATTTTCAGCAAACCACAATCGTCAACACCTCAATAAAAGTGATTTTTGCAGACACACATTATTTTAGTTATATTCAATCAGAAAATGAGCAGAATACATTTAAAGTCACATAACTCTCATTTGCAAAAATCAAAAACAAAACAGTTTGCCCGGTATTCGAGTGGTTAGCATGCCGGCTTAACAGTGCAGAGGTTGCCAGTTCGCGTCCCGATGAGGGCATTCAATTTCAATCACTATTTTGTCGATCGTCCTTCATATGAGGACCCAACACCCCACAAAACATGCGTTTTGACTTTTCAATGTCCCTAATCTCCAATTTACACAAAAATCCAATTCGCTTCAACAGCACAAAATACACTGTCACACAAACATATCATGGAGTAACACCGCGGGCACCCTGCGGGCGACACAGCTTGTTCACTCCTGTCAGAATGTGTGCCCAATATAACCCAGAGAGGGGAAAGGAGGAGACTTCCAGTGGGTTCCACATGCGTATAAACATGTCAGCAGAATGAGCATATACAGTACTGTATAGCCGCTATATACTGGGGGAATACATGGCGGTATGCCCCAATGAACCCACTGACCGCATCCCTCCTCCCTCAATCGAGTCGTGCTGCATGAGGCCAATTTAGGGATGCAAGCCAGTAGCAGCATAACACACGAGGCCAAGGCCAAGTGGAGCAACGGTGGTCGTGAGGAATTCTGGGATCCTTCAGCAGAGTGTCAGATTACAGCTGGGGTCTCTTGCTGGTTCTGATGCAATGTCAAGGGATCCTCACTCCGTCATTTGAAGATATTTGTAAAGATATGGATAAGTGTGGACTCCGTGCATCCAAAAAAAGTTCTTTTGCCCGCACTTGAAGACTGTAATCGGTCTGTGTAATGTGCCTTGAAGTGTTGTTGACATGTCAGAGGGAATCATGCAAAGTGGCAACACAGTGTGGAAAAGATTTGGCTGGAGTTGACTGCTTTCTATGAGGATGGGGGGAAAACTTAGCTTGTCAAAAACTCAGCCAGGATGGTGGGAAGGAGTGTGCTGCCACCAAGAGGTCAAAGGAGTTCAAATCACAATAAATATGAAATTACGGATAATTTCTAGAAATATTTTGGAGAGATACACATTTGGCTACATGATATAAGCAAAAAAACTATGTATCCATCTGTCTATCCATCAATCAATCAATATGTATTATATCCATCCATCAACCAATATGTATTATATCCATCCATCAATCAGTATGTATTCTACCGATCTATCCATCCATATGTATATTACGATATTTTTTGGGGGGAGTAAGTTCTATATAGCCAACTGGAAAGACATAGTAGGCAGACAAGCATTGTTTGACAATCACACCTCTGGGCAATTTAGATGAACCTAACATTCTGTGAGACTAATAAAGGCATATCCAATCCAATCCAATCCATTCATGTGATTGGAATGAAGGGAAAATGTGGGTGGAGTGGGGAGCAGCAAAATGAGTGAAACGAAATTCAGAAAGATCATGAACTGCTATTTTTTTTAAAAATCACACCGTATACTGTATATGCTTCAATTGTAAGTGGTCGCCCAATGCATTGCACAATCAGACAGACAGAGCAATAAGGGGTCAGGAATTTGACTAATCAGGATTTTGAAATATTTTTTATTGAAAGAAAAGATTTTCATTTTCAGTCCCAGTCCCTTATGGTTTTCGAAAAGCGTGCTTTGGGTTTTAAGACTCCTCTGGGTTTCCAGACTCCTCTACCTCCTGAGTGACCCCAGCTCCCCATCCGCCACCCCCTTCTTGTTTTTTTTTTTTTTGCGTTTGCTTGTACATCAGCGGGGACGAGGGTGAAGGAAAGAAAAACAACATATACAACAAGGTCCTTTTGACACAATCACTCCTGCGTGGCTGAATAGTCACTCATGGATTTTCATCCAGACCGGTACAGGTCTGTATGCAAACAGAAACAACGCTGTAAATTCTCTGATTGGGGAAAGCACTGAAGGAAGAAGAGAAAAAAATACATACCCCAAAACACAAGTTCAATTCATCACATTGGAGATGAGCTTGGATTTGTCTACCCGAATTCTCTGCTCCAGGGTTAAAAGACCGTTCATTCAGAAAGCATGCGCTTGAATCACCCCCCCCCCACCCTTCCAAAAAAAAACACTTGGACAAAAAAGACAAACAAAAACACCCTCACAGATAACAGCAAGGTGTAGGAGGGGGGGGAGTGCTGATTTGTCGTCTTCACATAAAGCAGGGGATTTTTTTCCCTATCAGAGGGAACATTATATTTCGTCAAAACAGCATTTGTGGCTATCTCCTTCATTTTCTTGACGCTGTGGGCTGTAGGTTCCTCAGCCCTTATGTAAATGATGACCTTATGCATGCTGTTTACTGACTGATGAATTGGACCTGCTCTCCCGCGAGCTTGTCTGACATCAACTTTTTTTTTTGGGAGGGGAAAGGCAAAAGTGGTCAAGGGCAAACATTTGTTGCAGAGGAGGATGGCTTTGTGTTAACAGTCGTGCGGACGAAACGTGACCCGAAATGGTGATCTGCCATTATAAATGAATCATTTTGATGACATATGCTATTCACAAAAAGTTGTTGGGTGAATTTTCAGGATGAACCGAAAATACACAACAACCCTGACAAGGGAAAAGAAATTGACCTTGAAATTTAAACGCACGTCAGCTGTTTCAGAACTTTTTGAACATCCCGTTCCTTTACAAGAAGCGCAATGGTAAAATTCACACGCCGGGTTTATTTAGAATTGGCATTTAAATAGTCATATTGTTCTTATTGTGGCATCATGCGATAATAACTAACAAGTGATTGGATAATTTACACAATTGACACTACCTGATGTTCTGAAAAGGATGTGGTCACAGAGTTTAGAGTTATCAGCAGGTCACAGGACAGGCACAGAAAGACTGGAGGGGTAACAGAAAGGTATATTAACAGTGGACATCATTGAAAGTGTTAGCTCCTTGCTAAAGGAGTACAAAAAGGTGAAGCCGTGATCGCAAATTTTACTGAATTGACTTGTAAAAGGTGGAGTGAATTTTAGGGTTCATCCTGAAATTAGCCCAAACTTTTTATCCGTTAAGAATTTGTGGATTCAATGTGTTCTAAAACAGTTTTCATCCATTTTATTTATTTTTTATGATATCAGGTTCACTCTGTTGACCACCAGCATTTGAGGGGCTCGTCGTCTCAAGCATGATGAAGTAGCAAGACAACAAGCCTCATTGCTGGAAAGTATGACATGCGTCTCGATCGACCTATGCACGCTCCCTTGAAAGAGTGATGAAGAAGAATGAAGGGCAAAAGGCAGCTTCTGAATAAAATACTGGCTGGCGTTCAAAATGAGGAAGGGCGGCCTTGAAAAAGCGCTGATATTCCCCATCACTTTGAGGCTGTGAAAATAAATACATCTCAATATCGATAAGGCGGGGAAGACTCTTTCATTTGTTTTGTCCTAAATTAAAACAAACTATTGGCCTGCACTTCCCAGTCTCAAAAGCAGGACAGACATCTCGTTGGAAAGAGATGTGTTTTTTCCTTCTTCTTTTTTAAATTCCCTGATTCTTTCACATCTCACGAGAAGAAGCTGAGAGAGAGGAAAAAAAACATCCTGGCAGCGACATCTTCCACAATGTAAAGTAAAGAGAGGACAAAGAATCCGCGTCCTTGTTCGAGTCATCTTCTGAGAGTCTTTGGCCTGAATGAGTGCATCCATGTCCAAACGCGCAACAAAAAAAATTGTCCAGAATTTTTTCCCTCCTTTTTGCTCATCTAAACAAGTACTTTTACTTTCAAAGTTGCTGTTGATCGTACTCGCCAATGACTCTTTTGATATGTGCCAGTTTGTTGTGCAGATATTCACAGCGGTTCTTCTCTTGGCTATAATGGGGATTGATCTGCAAGAATGAAAACAAGCATATACTTACAGTGGTGCCTTAAAAGAGTTGAATTCATTTGAAGAACATTCGCTCAACATAGAACACTCATTTCAAATTGTCTTCTCCCATTGAAGTGAACAGAATTTCCTATGAATCCATTCCAGCCCCTACCCCACCCCCATTGAAATTGTTGGTTAAATGTTTTTTTTATAAATAAGGAAATAGCCCTAGCCTATATTATATCTCACCCGCAGAAAAAATATCCTGTGTCTGTAAAGTGTCCTTGAGATTTTTTAAAGGCCCTTATAAATGAATGTTTTTAAATTATTATTATTATCATTATCATTATTATTATTATTATTAATTGAATTTGTTTCAACATATTTGGCTGTGTGTGCGCGCTTGAGCCACATGGGGTCAGTATAACCCGGGAGATACAGTACTGTATATGGAGACAGGCACAGGTCCCGAGTAAACTGCAAGCACATTAGCCGTTCTTCACAGAGGATGAAGAATACGTGCCACGTTCTCTTATCTGCCTACATGCATTGATTTATCGATTGTGTTCAAACAGCTGCACCTTGAATCGAATTCTGTTTGCTAGCTCGTCAATGGCATTTGGCATTCTTTGGTAGCATGAAGCTAAACAGGCATTCATACTTTTATTTCTGTGTTTTTCTTCCAGTTTTATGTTTAGTTTGACTATAAATTTCTACAACTTTTTTTTGGATTAGTTGTAATTAAATGTGCATATTCTTTTTTTTACAATGAAGCCCCAACCTTGTTTCTCTGACAAATTTCTATAATTACAAAACAAATTAATTGTGAGTAGCTGCGTAATAGTTTTTTAAATGGCAAAATATTGTACTTTAAAGGACACCATTTTTTTTGTTTCCTAACTGACATCAGAAAAACGTTTTATAGCATCTAAAATACCCAAAACATGCAGGCTGATATTTTTAGTCAAATGCAAAACACCAATAAAAATAACTTAAAGCGTGCTAAAACTGCAACAAATTGAGCTGTGAATTGGGGATTTTCAGAAAGTCCCGCCCCCAGTTCGTGACATCACGCGAAGACGTCTTGCCTTGCTCGAGAATCAAAACAATTGCTTCAGATTCGGAGAAGATGCTTTCTTGTTACTCATCCAGTTATGATTATGATTCAAATAGTTCTGAAGAGGAAACATAAATGTTTGCAATCGATTAAAGAAGTCCTTCCGTGTCATTTTGAGGCATCTGGACTGAAATGTAGCATCCCAGAAAATGCACAAGACGGCGCCCAAGCTCCGTTGGAAATGGGCTGATTTTACAAATTATGGACACAACTTGTCCGGATGGAACCAAGTTAGAGATACCAAACAAAACATTTCTCTATCTATTTTTTACATTGACTCACACTTCTTACCTTGACAGACAAGTGAGTAAATATTCTAAATGCAATTGCTAACACGTATCAACATGTAGCATATGCTAATCAACTCCACATTTGCAACACAAGAAATCGAGAATAGATTTTTTAAATGAATACTTAATCATTTTCTCATACAAAGTTCCAGTTACAGTGTCCCCCATTCAAAACATAATGACAATTGGGTCAAGGTATTACATAGTTCTTTTTCTAACGAGCATTCATTCATGTGTTAAAATAGCAAAAACGTACCTTTTTAATGTTATGATACTCTTGGAGTATCTGATTGTGGATTGTCTGAAAAGCACAGAACACGACAGCCCTTGTTTATAATGTTGGTACGACATCAAGATGTGACTTGTCTATGAACAGAAACGCTACCTTGTACTTGTCTGTGCCTTGTTGCAACTTCTTCAGCTCATTGTCCAGCTCAGTGAAGTGCCTGGTGATGCTTTCGATGCGCGCGTGCAGACCGCGGTACTCGCTGTACTCCGAGTTGAAGTCGTTTTTATACCTCTGACGCTGCTCCGGAGACGTGATCACCGTGTACTTCCTAGTAGGGGTATTATGGCAAATGGTTACGATAAGAGTGGACAAACTAAGTGGTAGTCACACACATATCCACTATTTTTCCATGTTGGAATCAATAAACATACAGCACAAAATTGAGTAACATTTCTGATTGGTAGACAGATAATTTGTTCAAAGAAGGGGTTGTTTTTTTTGACAGTTTTTGCCCCTGCTCTGATCTGCTGCTCATCCCACAAATTCATGATCCATACAAATGTGGCTGACCCCATGCATGATGATTGACATTTTGACATTGACGTTTTTTACCAGCCATTTTGGTTCCTCTTATATTTGAAATGTGCCCCAAAAATTTTTTGTACATGCCATACAAGTGCAAAAATAATGTAATTACCCAAAAAAGAAAAGGGAACATAAAACTGAATGTGAGTCCATTTCAATCAAGTTACTGACTATTCTACCGGAGACAAATTCCTTGTTTGTTCTACATACTTGGCAATAAAGATGATTCTGATTCACACGTCATTATGACACAAACCAAAAAGCCACAGACAGACCAGACGGGCCATCTTCTGCTCAACTAGATGCCATCAGGTAGGCCAATTTTTGTCACGTGTCATCCATAAATGTGGCTCAGAGATTCGCTGGCGTGTCTGGTGACACCATACTGTAGTTTTGAGTGCCCCCACCCCCACAAAAATATCCATACATCCATTTTCCCACCCTCTATCATCACAAGAGCCTCTCCCAGCTGTCTTTGGATAGTAGGCGAGGGGACACACTGAACCGGTTGCCAGCCTATTGCAGGTCACACAGAGAGACGAACAACCAATCCAGATTCACACTCACACAGGGGCACAATTTTAGAGTGTTCAACCAGCCTGCCATGTACGTTTTTTGTATGTGGGAGGAAACCGGAGTACCCGGGGAAAAGCCACTCAGAACATGCAAACTTCAAACAGGAAGGCTGGCGCTGGAACTGTTAAAAAAATGGAATTGTAACAGCGCTTGGGTTTAGATGTTCCACTGCAAACGTCATTTCAAAGGTGGAGGGGAAATGCAAAACATTGAAGAACTTACAATAAGTAGTCAGCCCCCTCAGGTGACGATGAAATACTGGCACTGTTGCACATCCCGTTCAGAGCTGAAACACATTGACCGTAATATGATCATGTTTCGGGAAAGTCCATAACATGCACAGTGTCACGTTGCATTCAAGACCGCTGACTAATTGGGAAGTAAAAAACAGTATCCCATTGAGTTTATGAGGTCCAACCACAAAAGTCTTGTAGAACGTAAGCAAACAAATCCACAACCATGTGAGAGAACAGATATTAGCATATCTTGTACATTAATTTTGGTTTGTGTGAATTGTAGCTGCAAAAAGAGCCATGGTTTTTCTGACAGCCTCTATCATTTAAATAAATTATATTTGAATCACAGTGCTCATATTGGGCATTTGTTTTAGGGAAAAAAGACAGTTTTCAGTTGAATACTGGTCGAACGCAACATTCAGTGGCATTACTGGCAGACATCGAGCAGACCTTGAATCCACATTTTGTGATTCATCAGCGCATCACCGTGCCAACGTCCATTTCCCAAAATGACCGCCGGTGGCAGTGAACAGTATTTCTCATCGAGTTCTATGGAATGTTATGAGCTTTTGTGACATTTTAAATACATTTGACTTTTATTTGGATTTACAGCTATTTTGTTTATAACCCAATTTTGTTCTTTGAGGCAATCTAGACGATACCAAGTGAAGATTAAACTCTTGAAATTGATGATAGTACTGCACTGGTGGATTAAAGTGCAAACAATGCCGATTATCATCCCAGTGCAAAATTATGACATTTAGTACCTGGCAAAATAGAAGGAAAATCACAATTTGTGTAAAAATAACTATCCCAAATAACGCATTGAAATGAAAGAAAATGTAATACACCCCCCAGATTTTCCTGCAGTCGTATGTCATAACTTTGAATCCTTCTCTCAGTAAATGACAAAAATTGAGTGTCTCAATTCACCAAATACCGCTCTGCACCAACTTTTGTGCCCGTTGTTTTGAATGGTATGCCATAATGTCAGAGTTGAGAAATGTCTAGCTTTTAGAAGCAGGTTTGCTGGATCAGAGTGCCCAAGTGGCCAGCAGAGGCCTCTGTTTCATCTCTAAATTACAAGCAAAAGGAGAATCCCTTTGCTGTGATGACTTCGGAAGAAACATGCTGTTACTCTACTTTCTAACAGAGTAAATATCCGTCTTGCCCATAATGACTCAAACCGTGCACAAATGAAGACTTCTTATTTGTTAACAGGAATTCTACCGACTCGCTGTCTAAATGCAACATCCCAACAGTCCTATTCCAAGGTAGTGTAAGAGGCGTACCAGGGGCAAGTGGCAGTAGCCAGGGTGTGAAATTTAACACCTAGCTTAAACTCAGTGCCCACACCCTTTGTCGCAGCCCAAAACATACACGATGATCTGATTGCGGGAAGCCACAGTGGCTGTGGGCAGACACAATTTGCGGAAGGATCTGTTTGGGTTCGTTTATGAATTACATCTGGAAAAGGTCAAATGAATAATATGGGTTGCGCAATTTGCCGAGAAGGTGTTGTCGAAATGGATTGGCGATCAATCAATCATCTAAAGGTTTATTGTTGAGTTTTAAAGGACAACCGACGTCTCCGGACAAGTTGTGTCCATAATTTGTAAAATGGCTTCAAATGACTTCTACTGAGCGTATTTTAAAAAGATTCCACCGCACATAGCTATATTTTACGTTTTAAGACTCGCACTGAATATTCAGGAAGTCTTGTTTATGAGTCGTCACGAAAGGAAGGCCCCACACCGAAAAAAACGACACATTGTAGCAGTCCTTCCATCACGTCAATGTATTTTGCTGTATTGTTTGGTCTGAAAACATTGTGTTGCACTCAAAAGCCGCCAGAAGAGGGTGTCCAAGCTCCATACAAGGAATTTATCAGCCTGTGGAAACGGAGATGGCCACAGGAGGTCGCCATTTTGTGCCTGTTTTCTGGTGATCCGTTTCTCCCCAATGTTGCCTCAAAATGGCATGGAATAAATTCTTTAATCGATTGCAAACATGTATGCTTCTTCACAAACTGGGGGCGGGACTTTCTGAAAATGCCCAATTCGCAACTCAATTTGTTGTAGATTTTGGACACTTTAAGTCATTTTTTATTGGTGTTTTGCATTTGACTAAAAATATCATACTGTGTATTTTAGATGCTATAAAACGTTTTTCTGATGTCAGTTAAGAAACAAAAAAGTGACATCGGTTGTCCTTTAAGTCACAATGTATTGCTGTATTTTGTTATTTAATTGCGGGGGTTGCACGATTGGATGTGATGTGTTATTTGGTCAGCAATAGGATTGTTTTGTGTTGCTGGGAAGAGTCGGTATGGGAACACGGTGCAACATAAAGCTCATAGTATAAATCCAATTATCTCTTTGCTTTGTGACATGATGACATTTTGAGGATTTGTGAAGGATGGCATCCTGAACACCAGCATTTTCCAACATACCGTATTTTCTGGTGGTTAAGGCGCACCCAAAAGCCTTCATTTTCTTCAAAAGATAACCCTGCGGCTTATATGGTGGTGCGCCTTATATATGAAGTCATAGTGAGCCTCAAAAGCTCTCACAATTAATTTAAGCAGCCACGACTCCATTCCCCCTGTAGAAGAAGTTGTGCTTAACGCCAGACTCTATTGTAGCACCTTATAATATGGATTGGATTGGATATGCCTTTATTCGTCTCACAGTGGAGAAATTTACATTTCACAGCAGCAAAGTGATGAAAGGAATGAAAGTAGAAAAAAAATACATGAGCTGCTGGAAAGGAAGCCACTCTCGCGGCGCCGTCTTGAAGTCAAAAGAACAAAAAAAAACTAAATAACATACAACATAATATGGTGTACCTTGTATTAAAAAAAAGGATTTATGTATTATATTTGGAAAACATTTTCATTCATTGAAGGTGCACCTTATAGTCTGGTGCACCTGATGTATGGAAAAAGTTTAAAAATCCACCGTTCATAGGGGGTGCGCCTTATACTCCGTTGCGTCTTATACACCAGGAAATACGGCGTGTATTTCAAATTCTGTAAAGTGTCACACAAAGTATGTAGACTGAAATATGACTTATCTTGTTTTCAATTTACGACCCCCCCCTCCATGAGTCGTCACCTTACCGTGGTGGAGGGGTTTGTGTGTCCCAATGATCCTAGGAGCTAGGTTGTCTGGGGCTTCATGCCCCTGGTAGGGTCACCCATGGCAAACAGGTCCTGGGTGAGGGACCAGACAAAGTACGACTCAGAAGACCCCATATGATGAAAAAGAGAAATGGATTCAGTTTTCCCTTGCCCGGACGCGGGTCACCGGGGCCTCTCTCTGGAGCCAGGCCTGGAGATGGGGCTCGTTGGCGAGCACCTGGTGGCCGGGCCTACACCCATGGGGCCCGGTCGGGCTCAGCCCGAAGAGGAAACGTGGGTCCCCCTTCTCAAGGGCTCACCACCCATGGGAGGGGCCAGAGGGGTCGGGTGCAATGTGAGCTGGGCAGCAGCCAAAGGCGGGGACCCTGGCGGTCCGACCCTCGACTGCAGAAGCTAGCTCTGGGACGTGGAATGTCACCTCTCTTACAGGGAAGGAGCCTGAGCTGGTGCACGAGGTTGAAAAGTTCCGACTAGACATAGTTGGGCTTGCCTCCACACACAGCCTGGGTTCCGGTACCAGCCCTCTCGAGAGGGGTTGGACTCTCTTCCACTCTGGAGTTGCCCACGGTGAGAGGCGTAGAGCAGGTGTCGGCATACTTATTGCCCCCCGACTCGCCGCCTGTACATTGGGATTCACCCCAGTAGACGAAAGGGTTGCTTCCCTCCGCCTTCAGTTGGGGGGACGGGTTCTGACTGTTGTCTGTGCATATGCACCAAACAGCAGTTCAGTGTACCCATCCTTTTTGGAGACCTTAGGGGGTGTGCTGGAGAGCGCTCCCCCTGGGGACTCCCTTGTTCTGCTGGGCGATTTCAATGCTCATGTGGGCAATGACAGTGGGACCTGGAAGGGCGTGATTGGGAGGAATGCCCCCCCCCCAATCAGAACAGGAGTGGTGTCTTGTTATTAGACTTCTGTGCTCAACACGGATTGTCTATAACAAACACTTTATTCAAACATAAGGGTATCCATATGTGCACGTGGCACCAGGACACCCTTGGTCGCAGTTCGATGATTGACTTTATAGGTGTATCATCGGATTTGCGGCCTCATGTTTTGGACACTCGAGTGAAGAGAGGGGCGGAGCTGTCAACTGATCACCACCTGGTGGTGAGTAGGCTCCGTTGGTGGGGGAAGATGCCAGTCCGACCTGGAAGACCCAAACGTGTTGTGAGGGTTTGTTGGGAACGTCTGGCAGAATCCCCTGTCAGAAGGAGTTTCAACTCCCACCTCCGGCAGAACTATACACATGTCCCGGGGGAGGTGGGGGACATTGAGTCCGAATGGACCATGTTCCGTACCTCCCTTGCTGAGGCGGCAAATCAGAGTTGCGGCCGTAAGGTGGTTGGTGCCTGTCGTGGAGGCAATCCCCGTACTCGCTGGTGGACACCAGTAGTAAGGGATGCCGTAAAGCTGAAGAAGGAGTCCTACCGGGCTTATATAGCCTGTGGGACTCCTGAGACAGCTGACACGTATCGACTAGCCAAGCGGAATGCAGCCTCGGTGGTCGCCGAGGCAAAAACACGGGCATGGGAAGAGTTCGGTGAGGCCATGGAAGCCGACTTCCGGACCGCTTCGAGGAAATTCTGGTCCACCATCCGGCGTCTCAGGAGGGGAAAGCAGTGCACCACTAACACTGTGTACAGTGAGGGTGGGGCGCCGCTGACTTCGACTCGAGATGTCGTGAACCGGTGGGCAGAGTACTTCGAAGACCTCCTCAACTCCACCAACACGCCTTCCTTGGAGGAAGCAGTGTCTGGGGACTCCGAGGTGGGCCCTCCGATCCTTGTGACTAAAGTCACCGAGGTGGTTAAAAAGCTCCTCGGTGGCAAGGCCCCGGGGGTGGATGAGATCCGACCGGAGTTCCT
Organism: Hippocampus bargibanti; assembly: GCF_051943395.1. Classification (NCBI taxonomy): domain Eukaryota; kingdom Metazoa; phylum Chordata; class Actinopteri; order Syngnathiformes; family Syngnathidae; genus Hippocampus; species Hippocampus bargibanti. Next base: position 15,443,791 of record NC_142740.1, on the reverse strand, counting down.
AAAGGCTCTGGATGTTGTGGGGCTGTCCTGGCTGACACGCCTCTGCAACATTGCGTGGTCATCGGGGAGAGTGCCTCTGGATTGGCAGACCGGGGTGGTGGTCCCCCTTTTTAAAAAGGGGGACCGGAGGGTGTGTTCCAACTACAGAGGGATCACACTTCTCAGCCTCCCTGGAAAGGTCTATTCAGGGGTCCTAGAGGGGCGGGTCCGTCGGAAAGTCGAGCCTCAGATTGAGGAGGAACAGTGTGGTTTTCGTCCCAGCCGCGGAACAGTGGACCAGCTCTACACCCTTAGCAGGGTCCTCGAGGGCGCATGGGAATTCGCCCAACCACTCTACATGTGTTTTGTGGACTTGGAGAAAGCGTTTGACCGTGTCCCTCGTGGAGTTCTGTGGAGGGTACTTCGGGAGTATGGGGTACAGGAGCGGCTGATACGGGCCGTTCGGTCCCTATATGACCGATGTCAGAGTCTGGTTCGCATTGCCGGCAGTAAGTCGGAACCGTTTCCAGTGAGGGTTGGGCTCCGCCAAGGCTGCCCTTTGTCACCGATTCTGTTCATAACCTTTATGGACAGAATTTCTAGGCGCAGCCGAAGCGTTGAAGGTTTCCGTTTTGGTAGCCTCAGTATAGCATCTCTGCTTTTTGCAGATGATGTTGTACTGTTGGGGCCTTCAAGTGGAGCTCTCCAACTCTCGCTGGAGCGTTTCGCAGCCGAATGTGAAGCGGCTGGAATGAGAATCAGCACCTCCAAATCTGAGACAATGGTTCTCAGTCGGAAAAGGGTGGAGTGCCCTCTCCGGGTCGGGGAGGAGATTTTGCCTCAAGTGGAGGAGTTTAAGTATCTGGGTGTCTTGTTCACGAGTGAGGGTGAAAGAGATCGAGAGGTCGACAGGCGGATCGGTGCGGGGTCTGCCGTGATGCGGACTTTGTACCGATCTGTCGTGGTGAAGAAGGAGCTGAGCCAAAAAGCAAAGCTCTCAATCTACGTCCCAACCCTCATCTATGGTCACGAGCTATGGGTTGTGTCCGAAAGAACGAGATCCCGGATGCAAGCGGCCGAAATGAGCTTTCTCCGTCGGGTGTCCGGGCTCTCCCTTAGAGATAAGGTGAGAAGCTCGGTCATCCGGGAGGGGCTCAAAGTCGAGCCGCTTCTCCTCCACATCGAGAGGAGCCAGATGAGGTGGCTCGGGAATCTGATTAGGATGCTCCCGGGACGTCTCCCTCGTGAGGTGTTCTGGGCATGCCCCACTGGCAGGAGACCCCGGGGACGACCCAGAACATGCTGGAGAGACTATGTCTCCCAGCTGGCATGGGAACGCCTCGGGATCCGCCAGGACGAGCTGGAAGAAGTGGCTGGGGAGAGGGAAGTCTGGGCTTCCCTACTGAAGCTGCTGCCCCCGCGACCCGACCCCGGATAAGTGGCAGAAGATGGATGGATGGATGGAATTTACGACCCGTTGATTCTTTTTAAACATTAATGTTGTGCATGCAAATACTTCATGTTTTCTTTTTGTACATCTGCCCTCCAATTTTGCAGCTGCAATGCTGCATATTGTGAATTTTCTTGATCTTATTTTTATTCATTACACAAATCTGGGCCTGTTTGAACAACAGGTTGCAATCACTGCAAAAAAAAAAATATTGAAGACTATTTGACACACCGTCGAAATTACTGGTGTCAAAGTCAAGGCCTGGGGGCCAAATCTGGTCCACCAAGTCATTTTATTCATCCCGCGAAAGCAAATCAGCCATGTCAAGTGCCATGATGCTTGCTAAAGTCTGAATCAAAATTTCAAAATTGTCCCATGTAAACCACAATAACAGTCATTATTCTTGACTTCAGATTTGAGAGCCAGTTATTCATACATTTGTTGTGCCTTTTGGATGCAATATGTGGAGGAGATGAAACAGTGTAATTTCCTCAAATGCATAATGGCCCTCGGGAGGAAACCGGAATCACAATGTGGCCCGCAGCAAAAAAATTAGTTTGATACCCCTGGTCCAAATCCAAGAGAAGAACACTTACTTGTGCTTTTAAGTGGAATACTGTTGCTTTTGAAGTTTTCGGGGCTCATCTCACACGTTCGAACAGGCTCAGCCACAGAGTGTGGACTTTTTCTCTCTTTTTCCTCTTGGCCTTTGGCTTTCCCCTTATCTTTCTTCTCCTTGTCTTTATGCTTCTTGGATTTCTTTTTGTTTTTTTTGCAACCGCTGACGGCTGGCGGACTCCGGTCACGCAGAAGCGGAGTTGGGGACGCGCTGGTGGGGCGCGCGGTTGTGCCAGAAGGAAGCGAAGGCGCTTGGGAAAGCCTCTCCGCTGTCGTTTCCTGGGTGTCACAGTCTCTGCCGTTGTGGCTTGAGTCATTGCTGACGTCTGATAGCGCTTCGAACGGTCGGGGGATATCTAACATGGTGAGGGGCTGGGAGCTGTCTGACAGGTGAGCGCCGAGTCCTGCTTGCGCTCCGCCTGCCTCCGCTTTGCCGTTGGATGAGCTGACTTTGACATTGTTAGAACTTGGTGCAGCTTTGCTGGCAATGTGCGATATCCTTGGCTTCTTGTTGGCCAAGGGGTCGATGAAGTCTCCGGCAGGACGTTTCTGTGAGAAAAAAAAACAAAACAAAAACACCATATTAACTCATTCATTGCCTACTCCAGTGCCAGGGTTTTTGTCATTGTCACTTGAATTGAAGGACCCAGAGATTATTGAGTTCTAGGACTGAATAAACATTCAATACAGCGTTAAAAACCTTAGACTGTCTTCTTTCATCAGAAAAAAACAGTTATTTCCTAAATGATATCGGCCTGGAGTTATATGAGCTTGAAATGAGGGTGGCTGTCCAAAATAGAATGCATTACATACATATTGATTTATGTAACGCTTTAATAACAGCTGAAGCGAGAACAAAGCGCTAACATGGAAAAAAGGGAAATGCTGCCCCTCGTGAAAGGGACAAAACATTGCCAGAGGCCATGGCCAGCGCTTTATCGGCACCCAACCAAGAAAAAACAAAACCCACTCCACAGAACAACTTCGTGAATGGCGCTCTACGTCATATTTTCAATTTCCGAATAAATTCGTGAATGGCAGTGAATGGGTTAACAACTGATTGACAAATAAGGATAGTTAGTCTACTACAAAAGTTTAACTTTATTGGGGGTTCATCAGAAGCACTTTAAATGGTGACAAGTGTATGCTGTGACTCCTGTTTAAAACAACATGAGTCTAAATGTGATTATCATACATCTCCAGTTGTAAGAGCTTGTGAAAGCATATTATCTCGGTTGTTAATTTTTACTGCCGTTCTGACTGGTGGTTCTTTGTTGCATCAGTTGCTCTGCAAAATTGCTATGCAGTTCATCCAAATTAACTCCTTCACTTCACAGTCCTCTCCTGTATGTTCTGGTGTGTCCCAAGGCTCTGTCCTGGGATCGGTCCTCTTTTTCACCTACCTTCTTCCCCTTGGCAATATTCTCAGCAAATTTGGTATTCAATTTCATTGCTTTGCGGATGACACCCAGCTCTATCTCTCGAGCAAACCCAACGCCTCTCTTCCACCTTCTTCCCTTTCACTCTGCCTCTCTGAAATTAAATCCCGGTTTACCCATAACTTCCTCAAACTTAACAGCGAAAAAACTGAAATTCTCCTCGTTTGTACCAAATCCACCTTGAGCAAATCTAACAGTTTCTCTCTCACGATTGACAATTCTACCGTTTCTCCCTCCCATCAGGTGAAAAGTCTAGGTGTCATTCTTGACAGCACACTATCTTTCCACTCCCATATAAATAACTTAACCCGGTCTGCGTACTTCCACCTATGCAATATTAATCGTCTTCGCCGGTCTGTCACTCCTCACACCACTGCTATGCTCGTTCATAGTCTTGTCATCTCCCGGATTGACTATTACAATTCACTTCTCTTTGGTGTCCCTCAGAAACTTCTGTACAAACTTCAACTCCCCCAACCTGCCCGTCTCAGCACAATGGGTGACCGAGCCTTCAGCTGCTCTGCCCCCAAACTTTGGAACTCACTTCCTCCCAACATTTGTAACATCGATTCCCTTCCCACCTTCAAGTCCCATCTCAAAACCCACCTATTTAAAATTGCATTTTCTGTGTAGCTCTCTCTCTTGTTTCTATTTATTATTGTATTTTATTTATTGCATTCTATGTGTGATTGTATTTTATTTATTATCGTAGCTATGCTTGTCTGTGACTGTAAAGTGTCCTTGAGAGCTTTGAAAGGCACTTAAAATGAAATGTATTATTATTATTATTAAATAATTATAACATACAATTACAATATGATCAAAGGAATGGTGATATAATCAAAATACTGCATTGGTCGAATTATTATTGTATTACAGTAAAGTCTCGTTATATCGATATTCAAGGGAGTCCGAAAAAATATCGATATAACCGGGACTATCGATATATCCGACCCTGTTTGCATGTAATTTTCTCCGTGCGTGCATAGAAATAGTATCAATATAACCGGGACTATCAATATATCCGATATCGATATAACGAGACTTTACTGTATTATTATGATTATTATATTTACATGAATTTAGCTTGAGTTAGCCATGCTCACAGTGATTACTTTTACATTTGTATCATGTTTACTTCTGGGTCCAAATTCTGCTTCTCTTCTCACAGGACAACGTCCAGTTTGAAGATTTCCTCTTTCCAGTCTGATCAGATGATAGATTGCATTTACTAGTAGAAAATAATTTGTAATAATTGATTTTAGTCTATTTTTTAATGGGAAAAACTAGCATTTAAGCAGGGGGTGTAGACTTTTTATATGCACAGTATATGTTGCCGCTCCACGACATGTCTGTCAGGCATCTTCAAAGGGTTAGCGGTTTTACTTTTACTTCATCATCAGGGTAAAACAATGCTGAAAGACACGTTAACGGCAATCTATCTCACATGTACAAGTAGTTGTTAATGCCGGACAATGCGTCTGTGTAAGCTCTCAGTCGTACAGGAGTGGTCCAACAGCTGGTAGTACTACCAGTACTACCAGTACTGGTAGTACTACCAGTGCTACCAGTAAGACTTTAGTTCGCTGAAGAAGCATCTTGGATAAGTAGCGAAATGTCCAACACCTTCAAAGAAGTACAGATGACGGCTGAAGAAACCTTTTCATCGATTAATGCCTGACAAGTAGTTTATACATCACAACATATACTGATGTCATCTAATTGTGCGTGTTTGTGTCTAAAAGCCAAAAGTGGTGCCGCCACAGCGCACTTTGCAACATTCCGTGTAAAATACACAACCCCTGATATTTAACTTGTGTAACTGCTATTTCGGTTCTCCTTCACTTGCAAAGGAGTTCTCCTCGTTCGCTAAGATGGAAAAAAGGGGAATGCTGCCCACTTTTGGAAGGGAAAAAAAGCCAGCACTTTATCGGCAACCAATGATGAAAAAAACAAAACCCGAACAAATTCGGGACTGGCGCGCTACATCGTCATATTTTCAATTCCTGAATAAATTTGTGAATGGCAGTGAATGAGTTAAATTCCACATTTATGGCTTTGATAATAATAATAATAATAATACATTTCATTTATAAGCGCCTTTCAAAACTCTCAAGGACACTTTATAGTCACAGGATTGTTTTTTTGTGCACACAAATACACAAATTGGGTGTGGTGTCAGTGTGAAAGAGGTAACTGCATGACAAATATACCATACGTACAGAAATACGCAATTTTCTGACAATAAACCCAAATTACATTTGATCACAGTAAATGGCCCGCAAAGTCTTGAATGTACTGTATTTCATGCAAAGGCAGCGGCATGCTCACCTGTGACGGTGAGCTGCTGGCTAACTCCTGAGGCGGGCTCTCTGGGGTGGTAGAAGAAGGAGGAGGAGGAGGAGGAGGAGGAGGAGCCACATTATTCTGAGATTGGCACTGCTTCCTGGAAGAACAAACACATTCATTCCCAATAAGTGACCTGCCATACTTCCCCCACATGCGACTGGTCGGAACTGGAACTGTGTTTGTGCGATCAAATGTTGCAAGTAGATAACTAAAGTCAGCTGCTATGGTATTCAGCTTTTGTATTTTTATTTATTTTTTTAATGTAACAAAGTCAATGAGCCACAGCTGATTGTCAGGAAGGAGACGGGAGGGGGGTGACGGGTGGTGCGGAGTACTTGGAGACACAAAATAACATGGTGACCCAACAGTTGTGGGTGTTTTCGTGTGTGTTCTGGGGGCCCAAACAGAAGCGGTCAATTGACATGTTTGAACCTTGGACTACTGCCACCTCACACACACACTACATACACACAACACACACACAAAACAGAAATCAGCATGTGCTGGTACTCGGTTCACGTGCCGTACAGTCATGTTGCTGTGTGCATCCGATGTGACTGATAGCTGCCGGAGCAGTGTGACAGTGTGTAATTGCGTGGGTGTGTTTGTGAGTGCATTTTGGGAGCAAACCACTAATGATGCACTCGAAGAAACAATACAAACCCCATAAGCATCCATAATATTGTAAATTAAAAGGCTCCAAATTTTGCTCAATCTATTTCAAAAAGAAACCTTATAGAGACACTAAAATGCTAATTTCTTCCTCATAAAATTTGAGTGCCTTTGCTTCTGCAAAGAGGTCTCCACTGCACTTTCTAAATGGTTAGGTGGAGCACTCAACATGATTACGATAGCATTTTGTCATCACAAACAAGCTTATCGCGATGAATTCAGTCATTAATTCTGAGCCTAATCTATATATAGGCAAGTGGTAGCAGGATCCTGAGGAACCAGAATTTTTTTTCAGTGGGAAGAAAGCCAACAACTCATGATGTCAATAAACTTAATAAATATAAATCGGAGGATCTACATACAAAGGGTGCTTTGGAAACAGTCATAAAAAAACAGTCAAACGTGACCGCATAATCCATATTTAGTTGCCTTTTGGTACGCGACAGCCTCGGTTTTTAACAGGATGGTAATGTGTTTGCTTTCAAGCTAATGTCTGCTTGGCATTTATTTTGGTAGTCTGATTTTTTTTCAGAGAAAAATATAAATAAATAAATAATAGTCATTCACTGCCAGACGATGTGGAAAAATGTGAACAATGTTGTCATTTTCACTCATATTACAGGACCCACAGAATTTTGCGTTTTAGGACAACATAAACATTCATTCAATGCAGCGTAAGAAACCTGAGACTCTCTTCTTTCATCAGAAAAATACAAAAGCAATACATACATATTGGTTTATATAGGGCTTTTACAACAGCTGAAGCTGCAACAAAGCACTAACATGGACAAAAGGCAAGTACCGCCTCCATGTGGAAGGGAAAAAACATTGCCAGAGGTCTGGCCAAGCGCTTTATCGGCACCCAAGCAAGAGCTACCTTGAAAAAAAAGATCAATCATGCAGCTGAATGTACCGTATTTTCCAGTGTATAAGGCGCACTGGAGTATAAGGCGCTCCCCCAATGAATGGTGTATTTTCAAACATTTTTCATACAGTATAAAAGGTGCACCGGACTATAAGGCGGTCGCCTTATAGTCCGGTGCAATGAAAAAAAAAAATCCAAATATAATATTATAAATATAAAATGTTTTCCAAATATAAGGCACACCACATTATAAACTACTACAGTAAAGGCTGGGGTGACGCACAACTTCTTCTACAGGGAGAAATGGAGTCAGTGGTTGCTGACAGTAGTTGTGAGACCTGTTGTGGCTCAATATTACTTCACATACACGGCGCGCCTGCGTATAAAGCGCAGGGTCATCTTTTGAACAAAAAGCAAGGCTTTTGGGTGCGCCTTATACATCGGAAAATGTTAACTTGGAAGAAAAATTATATTACACTAGGAGTATGATTTTTCTTTCAAATTACCATATTTTCCACACTATTAGGCCCACCACATTATAAATCGCCCCTTTCCAGATATAAGACAGTTTCTGACAATCCCTTTCACTCCCAAAACAATAAACAATTGTTTTATTATTTTCTCCGCGGTAAATCATTATTATTTTCGTGACACTCCTTATTTTTTAACTATAAGGTATAACATGTAGTGCAAGATTTATCTCACAGTGTAGGGCGACCTTTCCTCCATTTGGTGAACACATAAAAGCATTCTAATGCTGTTGCAGTAAACGTTACAGCAATCACAATATAGTAACACTCCGAATAACAATAAGTCAAATAATAACTCTAAAGCAATAACTCAATGTTGTTCACGCGTGAATGTCTATATTCACAATCTGACCAACCTTGTTCAACTGTAAACACACAAAAGAAACATGTAAAGCTCACTTTATCAGTTCATTCTATCTACCTAGAAGGCACAACTGATTAGATGCGCATGGTCACTAAAAAAACTAAAGCTTTTAGGTGCGTGGAAAATACGGTAATGAGAATCTTAGCATCAAATACAAAATTGATGGTGATGACTGCGTTGTACAGTAAAAGTAATCATACCTGAACAAGATTCTCTTGAGAAGCTGCTGGTCTCCTTCCGTGTATCCGGGCCAGTCTTTATGAACTTCCTTATATAAGCAGTCTTTTAATGTGAGGGTATTATCTTTCCCATTCAAGTTTGCCACCTATGAAACGAAAAAAGGTCACCGGTAAGGATTTGTCTACGAAACTGAAGTTAGAACAGAGGGCGCATGTGACCTGTTGCAGGTGGCTGTCCAGGGAGTCTTTGTCAGACTGCAATAGGCCGTCTTTCTGTAACCTTAGGAGCAACTCGGGCTTCTTGTAAGGCTTGAGTGCCAGCAGGTGCACCAGGCGCTCTCGGAGCGACTTGTGCTGAGCGCTTACTTTCTTTACCGCGCTGCTGGAGATGATGACAGGCCGAGAGGTCCTGCGCGAGGGGGCCACGTCGGACAGGGTCGATGCCGGTTTCCGGATCTGAACCCTTTTGCCTAAAATCACATAAATGATATTCCCTAATTGCTATATTGTTCGTATTTGTTCTTTGCTCGCACTGGTACACTTCTGTGTACAGTCAAACCTCAGTTTTCAACCATAATCCAATCCAGAAACTCATTCGAAAACCGATTTGCTAAAAAAACAAAAAAAAAAAAAAAAAAAAAAACATTTCCCATTATGCTGCTCAACAAAAAAGTTCCTGTCCCGTGACTGTAAATTGTCCTTGAGAGTTTTGAAAGGCACTTAGACATAAAATGTATTGTTATTATTATCAATGTTTTTTTAATCATGCTTGAACAATACAAATGTGCCTGCTCACAATGGAACGCAATACGAGGATAATGCGTCGGTCACAAAGAGACACGACACAAGCAAGTGACATATAAGGAAGTGGAGGGGAGTCGAGAGGTACATTAAGATGCACTCAGTTGGATCGAGAACCAATTTTCGGTTGTTAACCGAGGCATAAAAAAAACCGACATTTTTGGTCGGAAACCAAATTGGTCGAGAACCAGGACGTTCGAAAACTGAGGTTTGACTGTATCTTTAAAATATAATTTAAAAAAAGTGCTATAATTAGCAAATGACATTCGTGCTATGCTTGTAGAACTTGCCCGTTTTCCAAACAGAACTGGGAGCAATAATTCTTAAGACATTCCACATCATACGATCATCATTGAGAATAACTGCTATGTGTTTACCAGGCTTAAAATGGCCACTGACTGAACTCTCATGAGATGTGAACTTGATGACTTCAGAGCACTGGTGTCCAAGTCAAGGCCCGGGGGCCAAATCTGGGCCACCACATCATTTTATTCGGCCCGTGAAAGCAAATCAAGAATGTCAAATTGTCGTATGCAAACCACAATAACAGCCATTATTCTTGACTTTGGATTTGAAAACTAGTGATTCATTAATTTGTTGTGCGCTCTAAATATGTGGAGGGGATGAAACATTACAATGGTTTCCCCAAATTCATAACGGTCATCGAGAGGAAACTGTAACTACAATGTGGCCCATGGCAAAAAATGAGTTAGACAACCCTGCTTTAGAGGCATTTTTTTGTGCGTGTTCAACATTGAAGTTTATGGCTTTGGAGGGGTACACCGTTTGCCTCACATATTGAAATGTCAACTAATATAATGTGCATCAAACGTGTAAATATTCTTTAAACTGTGGTTTGAATTTTGTACATGGTAGTGGTGGTCCGATAAAAAAAAATAAAATCTCCAACTTCAGTGTAGGTGGTACCCGGCAAGACAGCTTGGGAGGTTGCAGTATGCACGATTTCCTCTTAAATTGCTACGCGAACTGAGATATTTTCATTTTTTTAATGATGCGTTTTGTTTTTTCTGCTATCTTTCTTGAGGAATGCAGCTCACCGACAAATCTGCCGCTGGGCTTGATGACAATGGCGCCCCTACTACGCGTCTCTTCCTCGACCTGGGTCATGCTTTCTCGAGCCTTTTGGTACGAGTCGTCTGTGGCACATACAGTAATCTTGTCTTGGATGGCACCCAAGCAGTCCAGTTGAATGCTACCCTCGCTGCCAAAACAAAGAAGTAAGACCGTGAGAGAGGAAGAACAGGGCGGTGTGACTCAAAGATTCAATGGGGATAGGATGGAAGGGAGAGGGGGGGGGGGGCGTGTTATTCCAGACAAAACATTTAAATAAACAGCAAGTTTTATACTGTAACCAAAGACAGTTTGACTCCGGACATGTTTTGGGTGCAACCATTACTTTCCCAATTACCATATGTCTGGATTTCTTCACATGAACACACCAAATGCCTCGCTGTCTGACCGCCATTGTGCATCCATTTTAATAGTTTGGCAGCAAATGAGATGCCGCGGCAGGAAAAGGCACAGCGCTGTCATTTTATGGTTTTGCCTTGACGCCCGGCACACCGATAAGGATCCAGTTGGAGATGTTGTGCAACTCAACGTGACCCACTTGCTCAGGAAAGAGAGTTTTGACACTCGGTAGAGTGCATCTCCTTTCTGGTTTTGATTTACATTTCATCTGATTCCCATTTGAGTGATTTTATTTTATTTTTGCACAATGGGATAGCAATGAAAGCATGTCAATGTACTTTGTTGTGGACAAGGTCAACGATACTTGACAATATAGAACCGGGGGACAATTTGTGCGGCTCAAGGATGAGTCATCCTGCTGACTTTTGGTTTCAACGGCCAGCATCTTGGTATCTTGCCACTTTTCTGCCCATGGTGTGGATGTACAGTGAATATAGTAAGTGAACCCCCTTTTCAAAAATGAGACTAAGAGTACATTTAAAAATATCTTCAAAATTATTTTTGTGACAGCTTAAATTGGGGAAAAAAATGTTTTCAAGAAAAGAAGCAAAAAATAAACATCGGCAACAATCTGATTACATAACCATGCACACTCTCTAATTACCGGCTTTGTGGCTGTGTTAGAAATGAACCAAAGCACACCATCATACAAAGTCCCCCTGGATTAACCACAAAAAAGTTTAACAATTCTAGTAGGCTTTTCCTGGACTTTTTTTTATAAAAAAAACTTTATAGCTGAAGCCTGAAGGTCCTACCCCGTTCCATGACAGTAGGTAAAACTGATGAAACTGATGAAACCTGGGTTGATATCCCAAAAGTGTCATGGACTAGGGACGTATTTTATGACGATGCCGAACGGCTAAGAAAAGCAACAAGAGTGTGGGCCTCACCTGGTGATGTACTGTTGGATGCAGTCAAAGCTGCCCTGTGGGCTGTCTCTGCCCACGTTGGACAGATAGAAAGTAAACGTGTGCAGTTCATTGGAATTTTCCGACCGTGGTATTGAAATTTTCTGCAAGAGACAAAGAAGACGAACCACGTCAACATGTGACTGAACAAAACAAGTTCAGTGACTATCTGGAAGAAATATGCTATTGTGATACAATAATTCTATAAATGATAATTACTTTTTGAATGTCTACAATCTTATTCTCTCACAGAAACACTCTGGCACATTGTACTCCTCTTCCTGTGTAACTGCACGGTTGTATTTTGTTTCTTTTGTGCCTAACACGGAATAGACAGAAGATTATTTGAGGGGAAATTGCAAAACCACAGCTGTGCTAAAGTCAGGTCATGGTATCACCATACTTTGGCTTTATTTTACTTGAACTAACCAATCCTTTCACTCTAAAACTAGAGTTGACATCACATTGCCTAACTCCTCAATATGATTTTCATAATTAGGATCATTTGAAGTCTTTTCTAAACAACTTGGCCTAAGCATGAAAGATCCGCCAGGCTAAAGTGACAAAGGAAGAATAACAATATTTATAGTATTCAAGGATATATGGCAGGGTCATTTCCTCCACCCCTGACGCAAAATAATTGAAAACTGCTGCTATCCGCACAGCGTGAGAGTGAATGTAACATTGGTTCTTTTCCATCTCATTACAATTAAAAGACGTCACTGTTTGAATTTGAAAAAAGTCCACCCAGGGCCTCACAAATGTGGTCGTGTTCTCTTTTTACTTGAAAAATAGAAAACCTCTGAGCCACACAAGGGCTTCCTATTCTTCCAGTTTTCTGGTTAGAAGCTATGAGCTATGTCAGGTATTTTTTTCTCTCTGCTCTATTCTTATCTGTGATGATCCAAGCAAAGTGTCTTTACAACAAGAGAACAGACATATTGGATATCAAAAATACATGAATAAAGAAATCCAGTGTGGAATTTGTTTTTCATCTTAGGCAGCGGTAGAAAATAAAACCTCTCCTTTCTCATAAGCACCCTGAAGCAGTAATTCATGCCTTTGTCACATCTTTGCTCGATTACTGTAATGCGCTTTACTTTGAAGTCAGCCAATCCTCAATGAAACCTCTCCAGCTGGTCCAGAATGCTGCTGCTCGCCTCTTAACTGATACTCGTAAGAGGGAGCACATAACTCCTACTCTGGCATCCCTTCACTGGCTCCATATACATTTTAGAGTTATTTTCAAGATCTTATTACAGTGATACCTCAGCTCACGAACTTAATTGGTTCCCAGAAAGTAGGCGTGGAAAACTAGTCCGACAGCCACCGTGGCTGTCGGACTAGATGGGCGCTGTGTGGTTTGGTTTGTCCGCCGAAAAGTAGTTTGTCAGCCAAGACTATATGCTCGCAAATTTAATGTTCGTAAGGCGAAAAGTTTGTGAGCTAAAGCATTCGTAAGCCGAGGTATCACTGTATTTGTCTTCAAATGGCATCACTCCTCCTTACCTCTCAGAGCTCATCCACCCCTATACACCTTCCCGGCGCCTCAGGTCTGCTGACCAGATATAATTAGATTAGCTAAGAACTAAACGGAAGCTCAGAAGGGATCGAGCCTTTTTCTTTTGCTAGTTCCCCTCTGGAATGACCTGCCAATGAACATTCGGCAATCCCTCTCGTTGCCCATCTTTAAAATCAAACTTAAAACTCATTTGTATTCTTTGGCATTTGACGCAGCATGATTTAGACTTGATCTTAGTTTTATTCCCTGGTGCTTTATACTATCTTTGTGACTGCTTTATCTCCTGTAGATGATAGTTAACCATGTTAAGCGCTTTGTTTCAGCTTCAGCTGTTGTTAAAGCGCTATATAAATCAATATGAATTGTATTATATTGTATTAATGTCCTAAAAGACACAATACACACACACAAAAATATAATAAAAATAGGTTGTACTCATAACAGCACATCTCCAATTGCCATAATGTAAAACACATTTTGACAATTGAATAACAACATAGCTTCGCTAGTTATAACACAATGTAATGCCGTCCAAGGAGCATAGTCCAGGACTGACACTGTTGGATTTTCAGTCACTTTATTAAAGTGGGGAGGGAACAACAAGCACATTCATAGACTCTTAGACCCACTCACTCAACTCAAACTTGCTAACGGTTCGCCATCTAACACCAAGCCGCTAGCCAAGCTGTTGCCCAAAAAAACAAAGCAACAAGTCTTATTTTCTGACGCACACGTCACTCAACAGAACTCACCTTTTAATGTCACACACACTCAAAGGCAAAGAGATCGCAATTTACAACGTGGCACATGTTTAACATTGCAAAATCTAAAGATTTTTGTTCAATTACTCAATAAATTAATGGGATAGTTGGTCAAACTTTGTGTGGTGAAAATATTCCACAGCTCCAGCTCTGAAATAAATACTTTTTTTGTCACTGCAAAAAATGAATTCTCAAGTCAAATCCTGACGGACGCAACTTTAACTAAGTTCATTATGCGGCTTATGTTCCTCATGCCTCGCAGTGCCGACATGCGGTCAGAAGGAAGGCGGCTCAGCTCTGTTTGCCGAAGGGCTTGACACGTGTGAAGGCTGCAGGTGGCCCACTACGAATAAACATGCCCTTTATTTCCTGTCCATTTTGCTACACTCTCACATGTAGTGGCACCAACTTACTGTATGGAGGAGCCAAGAGTTGCTTTTCAAACATCTTTGTTGTAATTAAGTGTTTTTGGCATAGAATGTTGGTTGGCAACTCTGCATCTATACGTTACGTGGAATATAAAATGTCATGTTGCAATTTGAGTCGCAGAACTCCGAAGCCAGATGAGATGAACGTGAGAACGATTGTGATGCGGGGAAGCAAAGCCGCAGAGGACTGACGCAGTTGACTCAGTGACTCACTGTAAAGAATGAGTCGAGAGCCAGGCTCCCCCACACCAAATGTCTCCCAAGCCCAAACTCATCACATGCGTACAATTTGTAAGTGTGAATAGGCAGAATATGGCCAGGGCGTTAAGAGAGAAGTCGGAATTGCATTGTCGTCCGAAAAGTTGTGGCTGAAGCAAAAAAATAAATACATTATTGAGAACTGTGAACACCGGTTAACTCATTGTAGCAACATTAACACTGGGTATGTTTTACGTTTTTATGAACAGTACAAAGATGATTGGACAACGACAAAGTGTTCAATGTTTGAATATGAGAGGCACCAACACGCAGTAGTCCCGATATTGTACGTCCATACTCATATTTTGACTCAATGGAAGACAACGACGCTCTACTATTTACTTTGGGACCAAAGGTAAAGCGCGGAGGCAATCAGAATCAGAAAACCTTTATTCGTCCCACACTGGGGACATTTGCAGTCCACAGCAGCAGTTTGAAAGGGTGTGGGGTGGGATGGGTGAAAGGATGGAAAACACGATATTCTAAGCATAGCAAAATAAAAAGGTCAAATTGGTGGGACGAGATTAGTGCAGCAAAATGGAGACTGAAGAATAATACAATCTTGTAGTATCCAAAGCTGACAATTTAAGCTAACACTTTAAGCTAACACTTTAAGCGAACAATGTAAGCTAACAATTTAAGCGAGCAATTTTTATTTAGTACTTCACTAGAAGCAAACAGCCTTTCAAGTGATTTGCGTCACTAAAACCACAAAACAGATGAGGTGAGTGTTAAGACATTAAGTAAAACGCCAAACGAGGCAGCACTTCCTGTCTACAAACAATGACCCGTTTATAGCTTTGGCGACTGGTACAACTGGAATTAAACAGGCTGCCCAAACACTCGCCTCCTGCTTTGTCGTGCCTGAAAGTCTGCTTATCTTTACATTCTGCTTGGCATCAAGAAAACAATACAGTACTTCTTTTCAGGATAGACTCATTAGAAAAAGGACAAATTCAAAACCATGGAGATGACCCAAAAGACTCAGAAGAAGAGAAACAATGGACGACTGGGCTACATTCTGAACAATAGGCGACGATCGTGATCGGATGACATGTTCCTGTCAAATTTACCAAAACGCGCGACCAACCAATCATGCAACCAATGGTATTTATTTATTAATTTTTATTTACTTATTCATCTATTTTTTATTTGTCTGTCTGTCTATCTTTATTATTTACTTACTTATCATTTTTTTAAATTTGTGTATCTGTTTATCCATCCATCCATCTTCCGCCGCTTATCCGGGGTCAGGTCGCGGGGGGGGGCAGCACCTTCAGTAGGGAAGCCCAGACTTCCCTCTCCCCAGCCACTTCTTCTAGCTCGTTCTGGCGGATCCCGAGGCGTTCCCATGCCAGTTGTATCTGTTTATTTATTTGTTTATTTATTCATTAACTATTATGACTCTAATATCAATTGTGCTTTATTGGGGATTTTTTTGGCCAAGCATCCACGATGATTAGTATTTAATTTAGGCTCCTCCCATTTTTCATGATAGTGTGACATCATAGCATAGTCGCAAGACAGTGTCTCATAAAATAAACTCCACATGGGTCTTCTTCTTCTTTTCCTTTCGGCTTTTCCCGTCAAGGGGTCGCCACAGCGAATCAGTAACCTCCATCTTCAGAGGTATGATCCGCATGTTTGTTTTGGCCAAGCTTTTACGTCGGATGCCCTTCCTGACACAACCCTCTGTATTTATCCAGGCTTGGGACCGGCACAAGAAGACTTATGTCCCTTTGTGGCTACAGAACAAGCAACTCGCTCAGTAAAAGGGTCCCAAACACAAAATGGTCAGCAGCACAGCAACAATCAAAAAAGCAAACGTATACTCACCTTTATTGATTTCAAATTCACCCTGACAATGCATGCCGCCAAGTAAAACAGATTAAAGGCATGTATTGTATGTACCATTTCATGTATACGTCTGTGTAAGCTCTCAGTCGTACAGGAGTGGTCCGCATGGGTACAGTGGGGAAATTCTCTGTCGATGACAACCGGTCTAGCCCCACCTTACAGAGCACGACCATGAGCCAAAAATTGGAATGGGTTTGTGACAAGTAGCTCGACACAAATGTTTCTAAGAGTCTCTTCATATTTTGGATTCATCTCTGTCATGGGTATTTTAACCTGAGGTCTAACCCATAAGGAATGAGTATGTAAACGATAAAGGTGAAATTATTAACACAATATGAAGGAAAATTGACATGGGAGTTTTAAAAGGGTGTCAACGCCATGAAGCAGTGACATTTTTATAGACATGACATCAGCGTCAATGTTTACACAAATCGAGTGCCCCTTCAAGGTTCCTCTCATACACCCAACTCAGACATCTGTGATTACGCACGTTCACCCCCCCCCCCTCCCCCCATTTTAATATCTTGCTTCGGGCATGTGAGAAACATGCTGCTGTGTGTGCGCTAGCTCCAACCAAGAGCTGAGAGTAAACGTGGAAACCGTGTCATGGAAGCATCTGCTGTGTCATTTTGCCACTTTCGCACTTGCGCCGAACATTCTGACCTCAGCTGCAACACGTTTTCCGAAAGGAGTGAATCTGCTGCATCACTTCAGAAGAGCATCGGATGCATACAGAAACTAAAACATCCAATCGCGTGCAAGTGGCAAAGCATCTCATTCGGGCAGATGACAAATATGACCCATGAGAGGATCGCACAGACAAAAGCCCAAATGAGGCTAACGCGGTTGCTTAACTCTTCATTATTTATGCATGAACAAGGGCATTGATGGTAACAAGGGTTTTATTTTTCGTGATGGAAGGGATTTATTTTTTTGAAGGAGGCACACTTCTTTCCCACTTTGCTTTATGCTGGATACATTCAATACATGTGTGAATCATCAGAATATTGCTTGATGTAGTTAACTCATTCACTGCCAGACGATGTGCAAAAATGTCTCCACTCCAGTGCCAGGGTTTTTCACTCACATTCAAGGACCCACAGAATCTTGAGTTTTAGGACAACATAAACATTCAATGCAGCGTAAGAAACCTTAGACTCTTTTCTTTCATCAGAGAAAGGGTTAATTCCTAAGTTACATGGGTTTGGAGGTATCTGAGCTACAAATGGGGGCGGCTGAACAAAAGTCAAATGCTGCCCCCTCATTGCCAACGGTCAGACCAGTGACTTATCAGCACCCGCACGCAAGAAAAACCAAAACCCGAACAATGGCGCTCAACGTCATGGTTTTCAATTCCAGAATAAATTCGGGAATGGCAGTGAATGAGTTAATATCCAAGCAGTTGGATACAGATATGTTCCTTGCATCACTCTTTGGTTTGTTTGGCCTAATCTGGACTCTACTTGGGGCTATTTAATGACAGCCCACATAACAAAAATGGCAACGTGTCATTGTGACTTGGCCGGTACTGTTCAGGCATATAGCACTGGTGTCAGCGTCAAGGCCCCGCGGGCCAAATCTGGACAGCCAGATCATTTTATGTGGCCCGCAAAAAAATCAAGCATGTCAAATTCCACGATGCTTGCTAAAGTCTGAATTAAAATTTCAAATTGTCACATCTAATAGCATAATAACAATGTTTGAAGCACCCATTATTCTTGACTTCTGATTTTAAACAACATCAATTCGTTGTTCGCTGCACGTGTAATATCTGGAGGTGGTCATAACGCCCTTCCGAGGGGAAACCGCAACGACAATGTAGCCCGTGATAAAAATGAGTTTGACACCTCTAAGCTCCAGTGATGATGTCGAGAAACGATTCATTGATCGTAAAGAATGCTGTCGATTGCGGAATGAATGTGGTTTCTGGCAGCAGACACGTTGTTGAATTTGAGTGGCAAAGTTTGATTTTGAACTTCTTCATGACGTAGAATGTTAGAATTGGTAAAATGTCCCCATATTTGACATTTGAATGCCCAACAGCATGCATCTATGGATATGACAATAAACTGTTTTTAAATTTGATGATAAAGCATGTAGGGGAATGTGCAAAATAGAGTAGTTTGGACACATGTAATACTAGATCATGTGAATATGTTCAAAGAAAAAATAAATAAATAAAACATTCTTTTATCAACTTGAGCTAAAATTGTCATAACGTGCAAACAGATCAACACACGTGAGAGTTAATGACTTACCCCTTGGGTTCCATTAAACGTGATCAATGGTTGTGATGACAGGACCTTGAATGAAAACAGGTGGGGGAGAAAAAAAAAGGAAACATGTCACCACTGTCAATCAATTCATACAATTATTGCAACACGTGTTTAAGAATAAAACATTTCATGAAGGTTTATCAGACAATTCATTGTTTTTAACTCAAAAATGTACATGTGCCCTCAATAGGTGCTGCTGTGTCGGTTAGCAATAGAATTCAAAAGCAAGCAGCAGTCAATACTTTTCCACTCGGATGTAAATAACATCTTTTTACCGAGATCAAGTGTCTCAATAGCGTGGCGATCATAAGCCAGCAAGTCTGCTGCCATTGGGTCATCCAGACGCGTAGCTGATGATTGGAGTTCTTCAACATACAGTAAAGTCTCGTTATATCAATATCGGATATATCGATAGTCCCGGTTATATCGATACTATTTCTATGCACGCACGGAGAAAATTACATGCAAACAGGGTCGGATATATCGATAGTCCCGGTTATATCGATATTTTTTCGGACTCCCTTGAATATCGATATAACGAGACTTTACTGTATTTGAAGATGACAGCTCGTTTCATAGGTGGCAAACTTGAATGGGAAAGACAATGCCCTCACATTAAAAGACTGCTTATAAGCCAGCAAGTCTGCTATCATTGGGTCATCCAGACGTGTGGCTGATGATTGGAGTTCTTCAACATATTTGAAGATCGCAGCTAACGATAAACCATAAAATAGGAGGAGGAACAGATTTGATGTTGGACAATGCAATTAACATGCTGTATAAAATGCTAACAAAAAATAAATCACATGCTCCCTGAAGAAAGTTTAGTGCTTATTGCTAAAAAAAATAAAAACATATGCTCCCTGAAGAAAGTTTAGAGCTTCTCTGTCTCTCCCTGTCTCTCTCTCCCTGCCTCTCTATTTTATATACCTATAATGTTACCCCTTTGCCATGGCTTAATGACTATGAAAGATCAGGTTCTTAAAACAACTTTCCTTGCAGCTGACAACTCATATTCCAGAGGTTGAGGACACACACACGCACACACGCACGTACCACAAAGAGGAAGTCAAAGAGGGTGTTCACACGACGTTGCTTCGAAATCAATTTGAAGTTCACGCGAGGTCAAGTCAATCACGCTTTGTACTCTGACGTACGAACGCCTTCTGTCAGGCGTATGATTCATATGATTTTATCTTGAATCAGCTCTTGCTGGAATGTAGAGTTGACCAACCCGTGTCACAAGTGGAAGACAACATAGGCATGACTTGAAATGGCAGTCACAAGTTGTTGCCACATTTGATTTGACCCATCAGAGGGCACGACAGGGAGTCACTGGCATGATTTGTTTAGCGCGGTTTTTATGTTGCATGGCCGGCAGTCGTAGGTAAATGTGGCTAGATGGATTCCCGGCTTGAGGGGCTCGCAATGAGACGAAAAGAGCGTTAGCGGAGAGGGCCGATTCGTATGTGGAACGGTCGCGGCTTGGAATTGAAGCGGATTTATGTGGGACAGGAGATGTGAGACAATCTCTTTTTGTCATGGGATGCGACAGCTTCGTGTTTGCTTTCAACATTTAGCTTGTAGCAGACATGCACATTTCACCATGATGTCCATGAGCCACTGGTGAAAGGGAGGCTTTCATCCTCTTCTCTTTTATCAAGAACTGCTTCATACAACTAAGAGGGTGCAGGAAGTGCACCGTACAGAAGTTGATACACATTCCCAGCAGACAAATGAGCCTGCATGTTTTGGGTATTCTAGATGCTATAAAACGTTTTTCTGGTGTCAGTTAGGAAACACAAAAATGGTGTTGGTTGTCCTTTAACTTCCAGAGCTTTGGACGGTATGGAGAGCAAGAACCTATAAAAATATTTCATGGGGTCATCCTCTTTGGTCAAACCGAACCAGTTTTAGCAGTCCACCCCCTCCCCGCCACCCTTTCCCCTCTCTCTGCTCCGCAAACATAGTGCTACCATCAGCCCGTTCGTTTGAATAGGCTGCTGACACGCCACTATTCTGTGGGACCTGATCCCAGAATGTTCCACAGAGCTAACCTTGGGGATCGAGCACAGGTCTGGATTGTGGGATCGATGACAAGGCCGCAGATGCCACCGCGCACTGCCAACTCGAAGCACAGTTCAGAGCACAACCGTTCGGGGCGGCATCGGGGTGTTTGGGATTTCCGTGATGCCCGAGAAAGAGCTGTTATATTTCACGCACCAGATATTCACGTTTTTTGCCGTGTTATGTTGACAGAGCAATGTCCGACGAGTATTTTATATATGACAACAGACGCTGACATCATCACGTTTGAAATGAGCCAAATAAAGGGATGTCATGCCAGATTTTCTGCTATGGCTACAATATGGCCTAATAATAAACTGTGTCTGTGTGTTTCCCCCCCCATTCCCCAAATCAACATAACTGATTTTACATTGTCTGCCTATTTCATTACAGAGTTGGTTTAAGCAGTGCACAAGAGTGGCGACACACTTGGAAATCGCAAATTAAAAACAGATTAAAAAAATGTTCCAGCATATAAAATCTAAATTGTCCAATGGAAATATGACACGATGCTATACATTTGAAAAAGTCACTTTAAAATGACACCCTGGATAAAATTCCAACAGCATCGCACCGAAAAGGGGTCATCCTGGGAAACAACATAATCTGTTTTAATAACCTTAAAATGTGAGGAAATGCCTCAGCAAAAGAGCCTCATGTGGTGACTGAGCCCACAGCCCAAAGGCGATGAAGTTTCACCAGTAGTGGCCTTGTCACTGCTTGAAGAAAAATGCCTTTGAAGTGCTTCCTGCTTTCGTCGTGACTCAAATCGAATTAGTTTTATTCATTTCACATTTTAT
Source organism: Hippocampus bargibanti (assembly GCF_051943395.1). Taxonomy (NCBI): domain Eukaryota; kingdom Metazoa; phylum Chordata; class Actinopteri; order Syngnathiformes; family Syngnathidae; genus Hippocampus; species Hippocampus bargibanti. Next base: position 15,422,177 of record NC_142740.1, on the reverse strand, counting down.
CGTCATCGTTAAGAGGACAAAAGGGAATCGTGTGGTTAATGAAAGCTTGGGGGGAGGGGCGAAACTATCCGTCGAGTCCTTGTTACCCTCTGGCCACTCAACAAAGAACACATGCCGAAACGAGATTTTTTTGTTGTCTTCACATGGAATGAGTACCGTATTTTCCGGTGTATAGGGCGCACCAGAGGATAAGGCGCACCCCCAATGAATGGTGTATTTTCAGACTTTTTCCATATATAAAGCACTTCGGACTAGAAAGCACACCTTCAATAAATGAAAAAAGTTTTCTAAATATACTGTATAAATATATAAAATATTTCAAAATACAGGATGACCCATTAATATGCGAACCCACGAAAATTTCAATTGTGGCTTTGATTATTTTAAATTTATTTCAAATTACAACCACACACTATTCAGTTTATGGAAGACCATTCACCAGAATTTCACCTACTTCTGTCGATTTGGAGTCAATTTATGGCTTTCCCAAGTTGTGTTCCGAATGTCCACCATTTCGTTGCAAGCAAACCTGTACTCGTCTGACAAAGTTGTCAATCACTTTTACACACTCCTCTTTCGGGAGGGTGACCCAAAAACATGCGTCCTGAGTCCCTCACTGCAGCAATGTTTTTTTCCCGAAAGAGGATCTTTTTGGGTCACCCTGTATAAGGCTTACCACATTATAAAGCGCTACAGTAGAGGCTAAGGTTACGCACTATTTCTTCTATGGGGGGAAATATGAAGGCTGACAAGAGTTGCAAGACCTGCTGTGGCTCAATATGACTTCATATAGAAGGCGCAAGGTCATCTTTTGAAGAAAATCAAGACTTTTGGGTGTGCCTTATACACCAGAAAATACAGTACATTTAGACCCATTTGATACCCTGCCACATTTTATTTTCTTACCTGGATAGTTGAAAAAAAGAACTTGCCAATTTGATCTGAATGTAAACTGTCATGGAACCTCTGACAGAAAATTCAATTCTGACAATCAATGTCTTTGAAATTGCTTATTTTCACACCATACAAAGCGAACAGAGCTGAGAAGTCAACGTTTATCATACCATCCACAGTCACAGTTTTATGCAATAAAATGATGTTGGAATTTGATTTATTTGTTGTTTGTTTCTGTGTGATGATGAGCACGATGGCCATTGTTCTGGATGCTTGTAAATTTTAAGACATGAAACCCTGACTGGGGATGGGGAAGCGGTGCGACACCCTTGATCCATTGAAAATTTTCCGGCTATGCTTTTGCACTTTTAACCAAGGCGAAAAAAATAACACCAAGTGTTTATGCTCAGACCGTTTCGGAACGAATAACTGAGCTGATACAGATGTTAAAGATAGAAAAACACCGCATCATGGAATCACTAAATTGCCATTCGCAAAGAGAAAGTAAAAGACACACTTGTGATAATCTTGCAAAGTCTCTTTTGGCCAAAGTCCATCCATCTATCTATTGGGCCTCTGCTAATCAAGAACAAGAAATCTTTAAAGACGGACCTGGCTATTGATTGCTTCATTACTACTTCCCGAGTGAGTGACAGAACATCATTAAAGTGACAAGGGCTTTGAGAGGTAAACAAAACCTGTGCGTGCATCAACTCACCCTTGGGGGGGCATGGGACACATAAGGCAACGGGTGATGTACGTGCCACCACTTCCCATGTTGCCGGTCAGGGAGTGCATCTGGCGCGTACGCCGTGACATCCGGGGTGACGTGATCGTTGGCCAGAAGGTTGCCACACAAGACTGAGGACTACTGTGACATTTTGAGTCATATTTGGCCCGAGCAGGTCAGGTCATCCCCCCCCCCCTCTCTCGCCGTGTCCCATGATCAGCTGAAACTGGAGAGTCAGCATTCCTTAAATAACCACCGCAGTGGCACATGCTAACCCGATTCAAGCTACGAACCCCCGAACTCGAACCACCAAGCTCATCTCTGTTGCTTCCCTCGTCATTCTGACAGTCTGTAACGTGACAAGAACCAGATACCCGGTCATGAAAACAAAACCGAAAGCGCGTCCGGTGACAAGTAAGAAAGGTAAATAGATAGCTTTTATGAAACTCAGTGTGTAAGATTGTCGATTATGCATATCGTGAGAGCGGACGCCAATCGTGATTGGAGCCCGATGCCCCCGCATAACTGACTGGATTTCTTCATTTCAGACGTAACCATTCAAAATGAAAAAATCAAGCAACAAAATGACAGCCCCACAACCTCCCAAAAAATAACCTTCTTTATAATTTATAATCATTGAAAGGAGCAAGAAGAATGACAGTCAGATTTTCCGCTAAGGCCCAATAATGCAAATCTGAATTGGTGTCAAATGGAAGGGTCCACTGTAAAATTCTACGGCTGCTTCACATTCAATTACAAGTTATTTGAAATTATTTTTAAATGTTTTTTTTCCGTAGTTGATTAACTCATTCGGTGCAATTTACAAATTTGTTCAAGTTTTGGTTTTTCTTGCCGGGAGTGCGGATAAAGCGCTGGTCAGACCTTAGGCAATGTTTTTCCCTTCAACAAGGGAGCATCATTTGCCTTTTATCCATATTAGCGCTTTGTTACAGCTTCAGCTGTTGTTAAAGCACGATATAAATCAATATGCATGTATTGTATTGTATTTTATACAGCCGCCCCATTTCAAGCTCATATAACTCCAGACCCTTAAAATTTAGGAATTAACTATTTTTTTTCTGAATTGAATGTTTATGTAGTCCTAAAATTCAATATTCTGTGCGTCCTGCAATCTGTGTGAAAAGGAGAAAAAAAACCCTGGCACTGGAGTAGACACATTTTTGCACAAATTGTCTGGCAGTGAATGAGTTAAGCTATTTTTTCCTCAAAAACTGGATTCTTACTCCGTTACTGGTCAGAATATAGTCAAAAATGTTGATCAAAGTAAAAAGGAAAACAAAGTAAAAATAGATACTGTATTTGCAAATGTCAATTTAACAAAAGATTGCGTGAAGGATTCTTAGAAATCTTAGTATTTGGGAACTGGGAGGCTAGAAATGTAGAATTTTGACAATTTCAAGTTGAACAATGTCTCAAAATGTTTAAGAAAATAGCATCAATAACTGATCAGTTGTTAAAACATCAATGAATGACTTCAGATCAACTTTGATGATATGACTATCTACATTTTTTAAGAGATTCTTGGGAGTGATCCAGTGAGGAATGAAGACATTTGGCTTTGAATCTGACACACGGGAATAATGCCAGGGAGAACGGCATGTTGAACCCAGGGACTTTTTTTTAATCTCTTTTTTTTACTGGAATTGGAAAATGCACGTTTAACTCTACCAGACTAACAACAAGGAAAGCATAAAGTCCTCAGCAGATGTTTACGGGAACAACTGCAACAGTATGCAGTGGACAAACAACGGTAATTTAACAACATTTTGATGTTAACAGTTAATCACATCCGACTAAGAAAAGAATCACAAGAATGTAACAGTGTTGCCTAATCTTGCAAACGTCGACATCCATGAAAACTAAATTTAGGTCGATGGAAAAGCTTGAGGCGTAATGGGACAACAAAGGCTTTGCAGGAATGATTATTTATGCTATGCTCAAAGACTGGCAAAGTCGACAATAAGAAAAATTAAACAAATACCACAATTATTACGTCAGCCTTTGGGAATGAAGAATGTCAGCACAGCGTTTCATTTTATGGCATCACAAAGGACAATGTGGACCTGAAAAGGCTTTGGGGATTCATCTCACATGGGTGTGACAGAGAAGCAATAGCTTGTCAGCTAAGCGAACTTAGACTGGCCATGATTTGGGGGTTGCATGACTATGTTCATCAATATTGGAATCACAATTCCATTCATCCATCACTCCATCCATTTCCAAAACCACGTAATCTTCACCTGGGTCACAGGTGGTGCTGGAGCCTATCCCAGCCGTTTTTGGGCAGTCGGCGGAGGACACCCTAAACTGGTTGCCAGTCAATGGCATGGCATACTGAGATAAACAACCATATTTAAACGCTTATATTTACACATAAAGGACAATTTAGAGTGTTCAATCAGCCTGCCATGCAGGTTTTTGGAATATGGGAGGAAATCGGAGTACCCAGAGCAAACCCACGAGGGCACGGGGAGAACATGGAAACTTCGCCCGGGAAGGGCAGAGGGATTGAACGCATGATCGACACACGAACCACTGGACCACCGGAGGGGCTACGAGACATCTTTATTTTTATTGCAATACTTGACTGAAAACACATTTTCATGCAAAATGAAGCAAGAATCAACAATGACTCGTACAAAAATTAGCCAAGAATTGAAAATTCAACAAGGGCTAACTGAGTACATATGGTAGTATTTTTAACGTTACCCCCAAGCCCTGGAATCCGAAATAAGTCCAGATAAAGTTTATTGATTCAATTGTGTGTGGCCAAGAATAAAATTGGATTCATTGCGCAATATTTTATAGTGGACACACACCTGCGTGCAATGAATGAAACCAGTAAAACTGCAATATGGAATATGGAGGCCAACTAGACCATAATGATTAAACAATCACCATCGTCTTTTCTATCCCTTTGTTTTGGTTCTGTTTTTTGGGAAGTAATCTTACTCTGCAAGTCACCGCTGCCCCATTTACACTGCCTGTAAAGGCTGCTATTTTCCCGCTTACGACGTGGCGCGATGCCGTATAAAAGTCCAGCTGGCAGTTTTCCACATTCTAAGGCAGAATCAAGGCCAGAGCAAGAGGTGGAAAACTGACTGTGCGAAAGGATACTCTGCAATGCCAGGACAGAGGGGTGTGAAGTTTAGATTTGAGCGGAGTAAGCTTTCAAGATATTGCTCCTGTCCATAATCGACAAAAAGCTAAATGAAAAAATTCGGGAAATGAGATTGCAATCATTTTTACTCTCGCATCAAAATGGTGACTTTTAAAGCAATGCCATCTGGCCCTAATTGAGTGACTTGTTGCTGAAGTTACAGCCGGTGAGGAGGAAGGCGAGCTGTAGTTTGCTACTGTTCTCGTATTGGGAGCGCGACCGGCTGATAGTCACGTCTCAAACAAGAAACATCAAAACACCCCCGATCGTCTCACTGCTTGATGACGGCTGTTGTACATTTGGACGTCACCATTAAGAATTATGTTTTGTTTTGCCACCGTCCCCATAGTTAGCATGTCAGCCTCGGAATACAAAGTTGCAAGGTTCTATTTCTAGTTTCAGCCTTCCCTGCGTTGAGTTTAATGTTCTCCCCGTGCCAGTGTGGGTTTTCTCCGGGTACCCCGGTTTATTCCCACATTCCAAAAACGTGCACAGCAGGTTGATTGGGAACACCAAAAGTGTCCTGAGGTGTGATTGTGAGCACGAATGGTTATTTGCCTATGTCTGCTCAGCGATTGGCTGGCAACCAGTTCTGGGTGTACCTCGCCTGCTGCCCGAAAACAGCTGGGACCAGCTCTGGCATTTCCACCACCCTTCTAATGATGGATGGATGAATGAACGAAAAATGGGAAAAAAAATACTTCCTTTCAACAAAAATATAACTTTTTTCATATTGGGAACAGAGAGTCAAAATAAAAATGCCCAGATGTGTTTTTTTTTTTAGTATTTGGTTTTGTGTTATATGATCATTAGTTTATCAGAGCTCGGCCCTATTTATTACTCGGAAGTCAATGTCCAAGTATTTGGGGGGCCACTGATGGCATTGAGTTACAATTCTATCCAGGTACAGTTACAAAAATAACATTTTTACAATTGCACTGTTGGAATACGCAAAAAAAAAGTGTGCTGGAAACAACGTGAATAGCCGTTTTCCCAATCAAGGTTTCACCCTGCCGATTATCTATCAGTGCAATTGGATTATATCAATTCCGATACCGCGTAAAATGTACTCCATAAAAACACATTTGTGTTTGGATTGCACCAATGTGTAGTGTTGAGCAAAGGTGCAGGGGGTGTTACACTGCAGACAAGGCGTTATGTCTTTGGCTGCAGATTCCAAAGTATAAGCTGCTTGGTTGTCTTTTTTTTCTTTTCATGCACTCGAAAATGAAAGGCAACAATCGATATATGCCGATCACATATTTTTTTCAGGGAAATCAACCCATCACAACTGCTGGCTTATCAATCGGAGCACCACTATTTATTCAGAAAACAGATGAGCTGTGAATCGTGAGCTACTGTGAAGTCATTTTAAGTTCACAGAAAGTAGAAAAATGGCTGCCTTCCCGAGATGGCGAGAAAAAAAAACAGGCAGATTTTGTGGCTTAACGGATGTTCCATAAACAATATAATTTAGAATGACGCATAGAACATATTGTGAAGAAAATTTAGGGACTTCATTATATTTTAAAGGACAACCGACACCACTCTGTTGTTTCCTAACTGACATCAGAAAAATCTTTTATAGCATCTAAAATACCCAAAACACGCAGTATGATATTTTTAGTTAAGTGCAAAACACCAATAAAAATGACTTAAAGTGTCTAAAAACTACTTCAAATTGAATCCGGAAGTGGCCAGTTTCAGAAGATCCCGCCCACTTGTTCGTGGTGTCACGCCAAGATGTCTTGCCTTGCTCGAGAATCAAAACAATGGCTTCAGATTCGGAGAAGATGTTTTCTTGTTACTCATCCAGTCATGAATATGATATAAATCGTTCTGAAGAGGAAAGCATACATGTTTGCAATCGATTAAAAAATTTATTCCGCATCATTTTGAGGCATCTGGAAAGAAATGTAGCACCCAAAAAAGGCAGAATATGGCGACCAAAGCTCTGTGGAAATGGGCTGATTTGTCTCATGGGAATTTTTGTCAGCGAATATCAAATAGTTGTTCGGTCCAACACACAACAATTCACCAACGGGTTATTTATGTGTTTTCGCTCTAATTGCTACAGTGTGTCCTTTCTCGGTCAGCGGCGTTCCTTCCATGACGTGACGTCAGGATTCGTCACCAACTCAAAAACAAGACTTCCGGAATATTCAATGCGAGTCTTAAAACGTAAAATATAGCTATATGCGGTGGAATCTTTGTAAAATACGCTCAGTAGAAGTTATTTGAAGCGATTTTACAAATTATGGACACAACTTGTCCGGAGGTGTCGGTTGTCCATTAAGTTTCCACTTATGGAGCTGAGATGATCATAGCAATTTAAATTCATCATTTGGACGGCATGAAATTATTGCAAAATCAGCTACTTTGACAGCATTGTAACCAGATAGTTGTTCGCATAGCCAAATTCAATAACAATTCAGCAACTAATACAAGATAATCAATTAATTGTTCATATATATTTTTCAATTTACTATTGACCAAACGCTCGGAATTTCAACTGTCAATGGTAAATATCCAATTTCTGGAAACCTCCATGAAAAGCGTACTGATCATCATCATATTGAATGAGTATCAAACATTTGCTTCGACCATGGAAAACAATGATCAACATTTTCTGGCTGATGTTACAGACGAAACCAGTAGCAGCCAATAAGAAATCATAATTCATTCAAATTGTACATTTTCTGCACTGGCAATTTGAATTAATCAGAATCAGAATCATCTTTATTGCCAAGTATGTAGAACACACAAGGAATTTGTTTCCGGTAGAACACGCTGCACTAGTATCGTCGTCAAAAAAACTGCTAAGTGGCCAGTTCCATTTTGGCTACTGTTGAAGAGTTCAAAGAGTTAATGGCTTGGGGGAAGAAGCTGTTTAAATGTCTGCTGGATTTGGTGCGCATGTCAATGTCATAATTTTTAATATAGGGATGGCAATAAATGTTTTTTAAAATTCAATTCATCAGCTAATTGACAAAACAATCATCGGATTGATTACTAATATCTTTAGTCCAGGGGAAGGGACTCAATTAAAAAATAGAAATGAGACTTTGTGCCATATCACTCACCATGAACTTCAGCTAATAAAAGACTGACAACTACCTGCTGCTGCTTACACGGCAGGAGAGACCGTAGAACTGGCCAAGCCGTTAGAAGGCATAACACACAAATGTGTGAGGTTTTTACCAGATAAAGTAAAAGTAGATCATTTCTTTAAAATCTAATTTATTACATTTTTATGACATGTTTATTTTCTACCTCTTTTGCTTCAATCTAAACATTGTAGTTTTGCGCTTGTGGGTGATGAGGGCTTGGAACTGATGAATGGCATTTCCAGTCATTTAATTGGGAAAGTTCGTGGTGTTTCGAGAAAATTTGTAATTCGAGTTACGACACGTAACGAATGAAACTCGTACTTCAAGACAGAATCTGCCACTGATGGTCCAGCCACTTGCTGACTGCTTCATCATGTTGCTTTGACGGCTTAAACTTTCTGGAAACTACTTTGAGTGAAATATATTTCACAAACTAATCGGGGAGAGGAATGAATTCGCTATTAAAATAAATCAAAATAAAATACAAGATGACACTCTAATGTCCCGGTGGGGGGTTTCAGACTCAAGTCTGGCTGTTGTTGGTTAAAAAAAGCTAGCTACCTAATTCAAGTCAAGCTGCTCAGTGGGGGAACCAAGCGGCCGCAAAAGTCCCCTAGTGTGGCCGCCTGTCGGGCTCATGAGAGGGTTAGCGAGTTGGAGTGGACCGAGCGACACCCCCCTCCACTACAGCTTTACTACCGCCGCCGCCTGTCACAGCCTCGCGGATATACTTCCAACATACCCCGCTCCCTCCCTCACCTCATCCCAAATTGTCTCGTTTCACGGGGCCGGGGGGTACTCTTACCTTGCCGCCGCGGTAACCCTCGAAGGCTTTCAGCGCGCTGTCAGTGAGTTTGACGTGGAAGACGGAGACATTGCTGCCGTTGCTTACTCTTCCACAGGACAGCCCGTAGCTCCGCTCCTCTTTCAGCGCCGCCATCTTGGCTGCCGTTCCCACCGCCGCCGCTACACGCTCACACACGCTCACGCGTGCGCAAACACACACGCGCGCGCATGCACGCACGCTACGCACACGCGCGCGCATGCACGCACACTACGCACACGCACATCCGCATACACGGTACGACTCACATCGCGTGGACGTACGTGGGACGTTCTTGAGCCGTAAACAGACAATTCCCGTTTCTTTACAATTGGGTAGTCAGACGGGTCGTCACGTTATGACGTCACACCAGCACAATTTGATTGGCACGCCCACATAAAAAGACGTCACGGGTCGCGAGATGAATAATTTTAAAAAGCTGGTTAAAAACTGGTAAACGGGCCTGACAACACATTGACGACAATCTTTCAAACAGGTCGTTTCTTTTTTTGGTTATGCGGAGTACACATTACGGTAAAAAGCACTTCGTTCTAGCCTGCTTCATTACAAAGCGGGAGGTAGAGGAATGATATCATTCCATTGCATCACGATGAGGTCCTTGCAGCTGTGGAAATAGACATTGGGCTAATTTGTAGGTCACAAACTGAAACAAACTACATTCAGTCAAAACTACAATATGAAATCAAACCTAAATGTAATAAAAATCTTCCTGTCATAACTTTACTGCTGTGAAATGTAAATGTCTCCACTGTGAGACAAATACAGGTACTGTGCATCCAATCCAATAGCTCAATTTCATTGTCCAATGAATTTCAAGGCGTGTTCAAATGTTTCACTTTGAAAATAAAATTGTGCTTGTCGTCGTGCTTGTCATCATAAAATAAACCAGCACATAAGTTTGATGAAAGTAAAGTTTATTTTGATGAATATAAAATTAACATAGGAAAACTTTGTGACAAACTATGAATGGAATATTTTTTTTAATTTAGGACACGTTCAGTGCAGGTCAATTGCAGGTCAATTGCAGAGCAACAAGCAATGACGCTAGAATAAATTAACACCTAAAAGGAAAAAAGTAATCACAATCCACCTGTGTTGGATTTATCAACGTTTGGTCTTCAATGATCAAAACCTGAGGAATAAGTGACAAAAACTTCCAAAATATGCTCCCGCTGCAACGTCAAAACTTGGTGGAGCCCCACTGCCCTGGTTGTCACAGCAATATTGAGTCATCAATTTGTATAATTATATGCGTACCAAACATACTTCACTTGAATCTTGGATTCACTTTGCTAATGAGATGACGACAAACGCGACGTAGGACTGTTTAACCGCATTCCAGATCACCTCAGTGTTCTGAACGTTTAGCTTTGGATGTTTTGTCTCAGCACACCATACTTTGTACTCTATTGAACTCTTTAATAAATACTAACTGAAAACATTTGGGCCATTCTTGTAGGGGTGGTTATCAAGAAAATAGTGCATAACAGAACACCCCTACAATTCATAAAGCATAGCATATATTTGGGATGACTTGATCCCAACTACATGATTGGAAATTGGGCATGATCACATCATTTTCACCTAATTTTTATTTTATTTCTATAAGGCAAGATAATAAAAAAAGATAAGAAACAAGGGAAAAGTGGGGCAACATTTTGGAAGTTGTCATGGGAAACTTCAGAAAGTGCAACAGTGACTTGCAATGTGTGCATACTCAATTTTTGCATGGCAGGGGGGATCCAGCTGAGCCTAACATAAATTTAATGGCGCGACTGAGAGGGCGGTGTGAAAGGTTTGAATCACTATTCCATTAAGTCAAATCAAAAGGTTACATGTTGGGATCGTTTGGGTCAGGAAAAAAGTTTGCCGAGGTATTGCATCGGGACTTAGTATCAACAAATTCTCAAAATGAGGGAACCCGGATGTGAGGGGAGAGGGGAAAAAGTCATTGATTGGCCCTTTGTTATGAATAACTGTTTCAACATCGCTTCTTGGCTTAAAGATACCACCCAAGAAATACAGTAAAGTCTCGTTATATCGATATCGGATATATCGATAGTCCCGGTTATATCGATACTATTTCTATGCACGTACGGAGAAAATTACATGCAAACAGGGTCGGATATATCGATAGTCCCGGTTATATCGATATTTTTTCGGACTCCCTTGAATATCGATATAACGAGACTTTATTGTACTTTTTGTTTGGCACAGCTTTTGGCCATGAATACAAAAACAGCAAATAATTGAGGATTCGGGATATATGTGGGAGGAAATGGCTTTTTATGACCGTTAAGCGGGACCATTTTTGCTTTGTGGCAGCCATTTGCTAAAAGGGGCCCATTCTCAATAGTAAGCTGCAAGGTTTGTCAACATACAAATAAACCGAAGCAGACTCAAACTTCCCATGAACAACTCCTCAAAATCATCTGAATGACCGATTATGTCCCCAATGCCAGATGCGCTTATTTCTTAGTCCGTTCACGAGGTGACAGAAAGAAAGAAACAAAGGGCAAAGGGATGGGAGGGCTTCAGTTTCTGGCAGCCAAGACCACCGATAAGGCTACGCCGCCGATGGCAACTGCTGTGGCGCCAAATAACAATTTCCAGCTGAGACCCTGTCGCGGAAAAGGGGCAGAAGAGAAGTGTCGATGTTAATGGTGTTGATGGTATGTACAACAATGGAAAGCAAATCTTTAGGTTAGGTTATAGTACAAATATCATCAAATATGTGAAAACTAAGTGCTTGCATACCCTGTTTAAGCAAAAAAGGTTTTACACCCATGAGGTATAATTATCAAAATGTCAGAGGTTCTCCCACGGCCCTTTAATAGTTATGACATCATCGTTTGATATCAGACTGGTTACCAGAACAAGACACCTCAAAGCGACTAACCCATGATGACTTGATCCAGCGTTTGTGCGTGCCACTCTCGGCGGGGTTGCCCAGCATCTTTTTGTACATGGCCTGCTCCGCTCCTCTCTGCTCAGAGTGTTTCTTCACCAGTTTTGACAGCTCTGCGTGGATGGTCTACGGGGGCACAACAGTTACAAATGAGTCAATGTGGATAATGGAAACACGTCAAGAGGACCGAAGCCAGATGTTTGTACTCAGATGGTTTGGAAGTGATGAATGTCAAAGGAAATGTGGCCAGACATTTCATCCAGGATGCACTGGTGGGATGATGCAGAATGTTATTGCCCCATGCCATCAACAGTGTCTCTTACAAAAGCGGAATGAACATTTATTTAATGAACACAGTTCCTTTAAGATTGACATTGATCACTTATTTAAGAAGGCCGAAGTAGAATTAACTCATGGAAATTATTGGCACAGATAATCAGCCTGACACACAAACACATAAAAAATAATTCATGCAAGTACATAGCACCGATATCCATTTACAATTGGCACAGTGAATGAAAAGCTGAAAAAGTCAAGTCGTGTCTGACAGATTGGCGTAGGACTGCACGCAGAGTATTCTGCCCCTGAATCACACACGGTCACCGAACCTTATATGTCCATCTGTGAAACGGAAGAACAGAAGGCACGAGATGGCAAGGCCAGAAAGCCGAAACCTATTTAAAGCCACTGGAAAGCACATCCTCTGAAATGATGAATCAGCGCGGCTTAGGCTGAGGGTTGTGACCTTTTGGCGCCATCTACTGGCCAATTACAATCCCTTCAACTGAAAGGGAGATTGCCAAGCGACTCAGGGAACATTCCAAATACAGTCTTGGGGTAACATCAAAGTGGCAAACATTTTGCTTCATCTCTTTGATCTCCACCCGAAATTGTACATTAAAGCTGTCAGTAAAAAAAAATAATAATAATAATAATAACTCATTCACTGCCAGATGATGTGCAAAAATGTGTCAACTAGAGGTTTTTGTCATTTTCACTCAAATTGCAGGACCCACAGAATATTGAGTTTTAGGACTACATCAGCATTCCATGCAGATGAAAAGGTTTCTTCAGCCATCATCTGTACTTCTTTGAAGGTGTCGGACGTTTCGCTTCTTATCCAAGAAACTTCGTCAGCAAACTAAAGTCTTACTGGTAGATTGGGCCCTATATATATAGATATATATCCCTACTGTCCAGACATGGCGGTGATTCTGCAATGATAGGTCCCTGCTCTCAGGTTGGGGGGAGCAGAGGACTACTCCCTGCAGCTCCACTGATAGTTCCTATTGTCCTGTTGAAGCGATACAATAGCCTGCTTAGGCAACATAGGATTAGTAATACTGATGTGGTGATACAGGTCGATGTGGGGCAATCAGGCCAGTCGTTAGTCAGAACAATAGAAACTATCAGTGGAGCTGCAGGGAGTAGTCCTCTGCTGCCCCCAACCTGAGAGCAAGGACCTATCATAGCAGAGTCCGGTACCGCCATGTCTGGACAGTAGGGATATAGATATATAGGGCCTAAGCTACCAGTAAGACTTTAGTTTGCTGACGAAATTTCTTGGATAAGAAGCGAAACGTCCGACACCTTCACAGAAGTACAGATGACGGCTGAAGAAACCTTTTCATCGATGGACCACTCCTGTACGACTGAGAGCTTACACAGACATTCAATGCAGTGCAAGAAACCTTACTCTCTTCTTCCATCAGACAAAAAGCGTTAATTCCCAAGTTATATGGGTCTGGAGTTAGATGAGCTTAAAATGGGTGCGGCTGTACATAAAGCAAATGCTGCTCCCTCATGGGAGGGAAAAACATTGCCAGAGGTCTGACCGAAGCTTTAAACACCCCCCCCCGCATGAGAAAAAAAACCCCGAACCAATTCGGGAATGGCTCTCCACGTCATGCTTTTCAATTCTCAAGTAAATTTGGGAATGTCAGTTAAAAAATAAAATCACTGGCACTTCCTGGCTAGTGGTAACGCCATGCGTTCGATGAATTTCTTATAGGTTTGGTTTTTAAGCCTGACATCTCATATCTCCGAAAAACTTCTGACAGTAAGCCCGAGGAACACGAGTGTATTTTTATACATTCTATGTTTGCAAACTTTAATACGACTTATCGGATGGGATGGAGAAATAATGGCTGTAGAGAGCTGAGTAAGTGCAGTTTGCGAAAAATACGTGATCTAAAAAGGCCCGCACATTAGTTGAGGGACACCACATCACTTTACATACGACACTACCTCACTTTACATTTACATGTATTGTCTGTTGTCAATTGTCTCTTTTTTTAGCCACATTATATATAAGTGCCTTGCACGCTGGGTCCGAGAGGACAGTAATTTCATCTGTGGTGTATGTCGTGCATATTAGCATATTTGACAATAAAGCTGACTTTGACTAATGGCTATTATGGAGATACTAAACCTCAAAAAACAAAATGGAGACACCCAAGAATTAAAAGACTAGGTAACAACTTAAGTGAACTTAAGGGTCACAAGAGCAGCAGCAGAAAATTGCCATTCTCGCGCCAAAAAATTCACATTACCTTGTTGCTCGGTTCCAGTTTCAAGGCCTTTCTCAGAGTCTGAATGGCTTCTCCGTATTCGCCTTGAAGGGCGAGGACCTGGGGTGAGAATATATTGTCACAGCTTCAATGCCGACAAGGACTCTTGTATGCGAAACGCGTACCTTGCCCATGCGGAAGAGAGCTTTGATGTTATCGGGCTGGTGAGCGAGGGCCGCGGCGCACGACTTGAATGCCGCCTCGTGGTGGTCCAGCTTGAGCTGCGCCGCCGCCATGTTGTTCAGACACTTCACTTTCACATCCGTCAACTCGTTTTCTTCCTCCGGAGTGATGTCCACTGTCGAGACAAGCAAACGGGGATGGCAATTCCATCTTGTTGGCAACCTGTCATGCTACCTTTGGAGCTGGATTCTGCGATCTGCAGGGCGATGCTATAGGAGTTGATGGCAAAAGCAAAGTCTCCGCGCTGATAAAGAATGTTGCCCCTTTCTCTCTTTCCACTGGCCAGTGAAATCTTTTCTCGCGGAGGCAGCAGCTCCAGGTCCGGTGCATCGCACACTTTCTTTAGCTCCACTTCCAGAGACAGCTCGGCATTGGGAGGCACATCTGGGTCACAACTTGGAAAAAAAGAAGATGGGAAATCGTATTTTATCCAAGAAATGCGCTTTGTGAAATGTGTTAGGGAAAGTCTGCCACTACCTTCCCGAGGCACCGTATGCATATCTGGCGGATGTTTGGACGAGTGCCTTTTCGCCCATTTCCATGAGCAGCACTGCGAGATCCAAGGCCTGGGAGGGAAAAATAGGTCACTGGAGCAAACATGACAACAATGTACATGACGGCATTGGACAGCCAGAGATTTTCTCATGGTTATCAGAACAATCGGAACGAAAATAAAGTATACTGGCGCCACCTGGTGGTCAGATGGATAAATGACTGTTCATTTCAAACTTGTCAAAATAGTGCAATATGAAAAGTAACTCATTCGCTGCCATTCCCGAATTTATTTGGGAATTGAAAAGTGTGACGCGGAGTGCCATTCCCAAATTATTATTTTTTTCTTGTGAGGTTGCCGATTAAAATCTGTCTTGTTGTCATATTACTATTTAGTTTTTTTGTTCTTTTGACTTCAAGATGGCACCGTGAGAGTGGCTGCCTTTCCAGCAGCTCCTGTATTTTCTTTTTCTACTTCTCTCATTCCTTTCATCTTACTTTGATAAGTTGTCTGCTGTGAAATGTAAATTTCTCCACCGAGACTAATAAAGGTAAATCCAATCCAGTCTAAAAGCCTGTTCAGACCTCTGGCAATGTTTTTCCCTTCGACGAGGCGGCAGCATTTACCTTTTTCCCATGTTAGCGCTGTTACAGCTTCAAATGTGAGAGCGCTATACAAATCAATATGTATGTATTAGATTGCATTTTGTACAGCTGCCCCCATTTCAAGCTCTGATAACTCCGGACACAGATGACTTAGGAATTAACTTTTTCTGATGAAAGAAGAGAGTCTGAGGTTTCTTACGCTGCATTGAATTCTATGTACTCCTAAAACTCAATATTCTGCGGGTCCAGGAATTTGAGTGACAATGACTAAAGCCCTGGCACTTGAGTGGACACATGTTTGCACATTGCCTGGCAGTGAATGAGTTAACAGTTCTAGTCAGGGCGCAAGGCGAGACCATCTTTCAGCAAAATGAAATAAGCAGATGTGTTTGATCCAAACGGAATGGCAAACATTTGCGTCAAAATATTAATAGATGCCATCTTTTGAGGTCAAGCACTGACGAGTATCAATTTCTCAGAAAATGGCCAAAATGGGACAGCATTTTCACTCAAAATGGAAGACGGAGATAAGGAATTTAAGGAAGCTCCATAAATTCCCCTCACACCAGAACAACACAATACATGGAAGCTTCCACTGTAGAGTACCGATGGAAGACATGAAACACTTGAAAGCAAATCACCCCGAGATCTTTGAAGTTGTGCCAGAACAAATAGTACTCACTGGCCATTATTTACCTGGATTACATCGCCGTCACCGAGCGTGAACATGAGCTCAGGCTTCTCCTCCACCAATGTCCCATCCTTTAGGAATGTTTTAAGACAAATGATCACATTCTGTCCTTTGTTTGGACGACTGTCCCGGCCTCTGCCTGCTACCAGGACCTTTTTCTTCAGTTGCTCATTACCTAGGAACAAAATGTTTTATTACAATTACAGCACGTAACATTCTGTCTCAAACATGAATAGTTTTTTGGTACAGCAAATGAACAGAAATCCCAAAGCTTAGGCAGAAAACCAACCGGCCTTTGTAGTTTTTTTGGGGGGGGGGAATGTGCTTAACGTGCACCTCAGATTTCACTATTACATTTATAAAATATCAAACACGTTGAAGCCAAGCAACAAAAAAAAGGAAATACATTTTTGTTTGGCTGCAGCAGGTATTTCCTGTTCACTTTGATCCATAGAAGGGCTGCACCTGTCAAATATTTTGATATCCTACTTAACAGCCTCAATGGGATACTTTTAGCAGCACAAACTGTTATCATGCAACATAAATCCCTTTGCTATTCCTAGGAAATTACTGCAATTGTAATGATTAAGTATAAAGTAAAAGGAAATGTTGATTCTCTTTCATCTAGAAGTAACATCTGTTCTGGAATATAAAGCACACCTTCAACAAATGACATTTTGAAAAACTTTTTACATTCATAAGGTCCACCGCATTATAAGGGGCACCTTGAATAAATGACATTTTAAGACGTTTTCCATACATAAGGCGCACCGGATTATGAGGCGCATGGTAGTGAAGAAAATATGGTACTTAACATGTTTTATGTTACTGTTGTGTTTAGTATTTTGCTTTATGTTGACTATTTTGTGAAGCGCTTTGTTACAGCTTCAGCTGTTATGAAAGCGCAATATAAATTAAGATGTAATGTATTGTAATATTAAGAGATATTGAGTGTGCTTCATTTGCCATTAAACAGGCTTTCAGGATGTGGCTGTCTTAACAGTTTATGAAGGAGAAATAAACTAGTAGCTCCAACTATCCAACTTCTAGGACGATAAGTAAATTTGGCATCCAAATGCTGTTTAAATTGTATCGTTGTATGAAAAAAATTATGACATTTGAACAGCTTCAAAAAGGGGACAAAAATGGCTCATGCCTTCTCTATTCTCCCAACGGACTGCGAGGCGGTATGCAGCCGTTTCGGGGCAAAAGCAGAGACCGGTGTTTTGAGTCAAGACAAGCATAGGATCGACTGTGTGCTATTAAAGTCTGCCTGTTCCCCAAATCATCGCAGACAATCAACGGATGGCTTATCCCGATGCACGGCGAAACACACTCTCCAAATAGTCAACTAAAATTTTGGCAACATATAAATCTCTCTGCCTTACTACAAATTGAATGCAACTTCATCAGCATGTCCTCAAACACTTCAAAAGTCTGCAAGAATGTAGGCCAGCTTTCAACACTTTGTCGGTCAATGATGAGTAAGCGCACGTTGTGTTCAATAAACAAATATTACATGAACATGATCCAAATGAAAACGCGGCGACCAAGATTCCTCGGTACATCATATCGAAGAACAGATGCGGAAAATACATTTTTAACAA
The DNA here is from genome assembly GCF_051943395.1 of Hippocampus bargibanti. Classification (NCBI taxonomy): domain Eukaryota; kingdom Metazoa; phylum Chordata; class Actinopteri; order Syngnathiformes; family Syngnathidae; genus Hippocampus; species Hippocampus bargibanti. The sequence continues at coordinate 15,404,361 of NC_142740.1, read as the reverse complement.
GCCAAATCTAATATTGGTGAGAGCAGTGCCAAACAGAACTGAGCCGTGACCACGTGAAATTGCCATCCATCGTGAAAAATAGAAGTTACAAATCTTTTGCAAAATTCTCCCATTGTTGGTTTAAACAAATTGGGGAAAAGAAATGCCAAGTCAATGTGATTTGGTGCTTATATTGAGCAGAGTTCCATCTAGAGAGCAAAACAGCGAATGCGCGGGGAAAAAATACATAAACACTTTCCCCATCCAGCGTGTTAGCCAAGACGCAAAGCACCAACCTAGCACATCCAGCCATTCCCGTGAGGCTTCTTCGGCGTTTGCCTCTTCGTTTCCTCGTTCCTCATATGCGTTCTGGCCGTCCCCACCGCCGGCGTCTTCCAGAGGAGGGGGGTCGTCGTCTATGTCATCGTCATCCAAGACCTCGAAGTCTTCTCCGCTGTCGAGCAACGACGTCCGGCCGCTTTTCTTCGCCATTGCCGCCGCGCTGCCCTCACTAGCCAAAGCGTCCATGGTGTTCGGCGGTCATAAAATGGGGATGCTAAATGAGTTACAAATCGTTTGAAGCATAATTTAGTATCCCATATGAACACCGTGTACTGTACAATGACGTCACACACCAAGGACCCTTTCGTGACGACTTCAAACATTTCGAAACGCTTCGTTTTTACTCTGAACGTTCTAATTAGTGTTGATTGATAACTCAAACTAATCAAACGTGCAAATAACGTCACCGTTTCCATGCCTTCCTCGCGTTTCTGGGAGTTTGCAGAAAGTTTTCTCACATTAGAAACAAGGGTAGCCGGCCTGGATATTAGTTATGCTAGGAAGCTAACTTGCTAATGCCAATTGTTGGCTCTCAACACATAAAAATATAGCTGTATATCTTACCCTTGAACACGGTCGCTTGTTGTGGTGGCCGTCCACCACTTCATTCAATTGACGGTGGGGTTTTATCTGTCTAAGAAGTCAACCTGCTTGCGTAGATAACACAAGTTATAATTTCGTCAATAACACCATTTGCAGGTAGGATTGCACTAGCGCGAGACTTGACTGTGGGAGAAACAACCGCGTAGACAGTTTCAAAATAAAACCACATGCACGTCTTTAAAACGTCAAATCACGTTCCCGTTCACTGTAAAGAATACACATGATTACGTTATTATGACATTATTTGGGTGACGTTTAATTGAGAGTCAGCGCAACAATTTTATTAAAATGGACTCGTATGAAGGCCTTTAGCCGTTGTGCTCAGAATATACGAGTCTGCAGAATTAACCGGGGATTATCAAACATTTCATTCTTCACGCGCCTCATTATGGACACAACGGCGCTGGTGTTTTTAGATTTCAAACTTTATAGCTAATGTTAAAACTGTGTGAAAATTGTAATAGTGAACAGTTTAAATCACAAAATACATTTAGCCAACATAATCCTCTACCGAAACGGTTGACGGTGAAACAATTGTGTACATGCTCGATTTATATTTTTAATTCCCCTTATAAGCAAACAATGAAATCAAATATAACTAATACGATCTTAATAATTTACTAGTTTAAATATAATTGACTGGGTTTTAATAATGCCACTACTTGGATTTAGGCATCTGTGTGCAAAAACACTGTTTTTTATCCAGCAGTTAATTTCATTTAGCAGTTCCCAAACGTTACATAGGTATTGTTAGTAACATAACTACATAATGTTGTTACATTATTTCCAATGGGAAAATGTCTTGTGATCCCCTGACTAACATTTTGAAGAATGGATTCAAACAATGAGGAAAAACAAATGACATTTATTATTGATGCATTTTTCTTCTTATAAGCAAATTATCTGTCCCTCCCCCTCCTCTTTTCAGTCTAGAGAAACTTTACAATATAAAGAAACATACAAAGAACATTTTATTACCTACACAAGACATCTAAGCCCCTAAAACAAGATTCCCACACTATCCTAGCATGAAATACAAAGCAAATCAGGAGACAGACTGCTTCATATTGAATACTGCAGGAGAATCCATTATGATACCCCACCCAAATATCCTCCGCCTCCCACACTCAACATGACCAGCAGATCTTACTCCTAATGGTACAGTATTATACATCACAATAGAAGTACAGAGATGATCCATATACACAGAGGACTGAGAGCGTGTCTGTACAAGACTCCATAGCAAGGGCCACCATATTCTTTTAATCCCATCATGTTAAAAAAAAACCTCTTGAATGTTTTAACTGGCTAGAAAAAAATCCTTCACATTTGAAACTGCAACATGAGATCAGATTTTAATGATTTCTCTGAGTCGTTCATGTACTGTGGAACAACTTTTTTGGTGGTTATTTTTTTTGTGTGGACATTCACCCACATGTGTGCCTAACAGTCAACACGTGTCCTTGCTCCTCTATGACAAAAAAACATGGACAGTTTTATTAATAATTTACTCTCAGCTGTACTCATCGGTCGTGACTGACATATCAAAACATGTCCATGATATCAAAATGCATTGTACAGTATTTACAAAAACGGGGAAAAATTAAAAAGGGATGGTACTCGAAGGAAGAAAGGGAGTGTGAGTGTCATGTTGACCGGCGAGTGTCTCCCCCACCAACTTCCTCTGAGAGCTAAATCTTGGAATTTTGAACCCTTTAAAACTGGGTATAATGTACAGGAAGAATCAATCATGTAACATCGGAAATTCTGTGGATTGCGATTACAGTTCTATAGATAAAAAAAGACCATTACTTTCATAATAGTCTGGATCTTTGGCCAATGTTTGGAATATTAAGGCCACACCAAAATCTTTCTTTCATAAACTTTATTCTAGTAACTGTATTATTTTGGTCAGAGCGTTTTAACTTTACTCTCTTAAAAATTCTGACATTTTTACGCAATAATTTCTTGGCAGTGTGGCACTAATACTCCATTAACAATTGACTTTGAGTCCAAATATCAACAATAAGTCCAGAATTGAAAAGAGGTCAAATAAAAATGTTAAAATAAACAAGTTGGGGGATGTAGAAAATACATTTTTGAGATTTACAGTCACAATAGCAAGATTCAAAGAATAAAATAACAACAATTGGGGTTAAACGTTTACACATAAAATCAAATCTGCTCATGGATGAATTGGCTTAACTTGAAAAAAAAACTGTATTTTATGACCTCAGATCAGAAAAGGCTGCTACAAGTTAAAGTTGTTACTTCCAAATAAGGCGGAAATCACAATGTACCTTGGATGTACAATGCATATAAAAAGTCTTCACATCTCTGCCCAAATTGGAGGTTTTTTTTGTGCGATAAAAACACCAAACTATGATAAATACTTTCCAAACGCATTCGGTCATGAATGTGACATAAATCAATGTATTTATTTAGTTTGTTTACCTTTAAAAAAGTTTTTTTTGTGTATTTTCAACTTAAACAACTGAGGTAATATGGTTGCAAAAGTGTGCACACCCTCTTATAACTAACTGGGTTGCGTTCAAAATCAACCAATCACATTTAAACTCATGTTAAATGGGAGTCAGTACACACCTATCACCATTTCTAGTGCCTCGTATTAACCTCAAACTAAGTTTGGATATTCGAGTAAGCTTTTTATATCCATGGCACATCATGCATGTATTTCATGTCATCATAATGTTGAAGCATATCTATCTCCAAAAACAACAAAAATAAAAAATACTGGCCGGTATGTTTTTTTTTTTCTTCTTTCAACTGAAAGCTTATTTCCTAAATCTGAGAAGGTCTGAAATGCAGCAAAACCGTGTCAAGATATCACAAGAGACAAAAAAAGTTGCATCTATTTGGGGGGGCCTGTGCTTATTATTTCCGCCATTGTTGAGCTTCATGTCTGGGGTTGATTTTTATATATTTGGGAGGTGCTCCAAGGCTCGTGACGAGGAGGGATGGGGGGAAGGTCGCAGCAGGTGAGGAAGAGAGTCTCATGTTCGTACACCCATTTTACAGACGTTGGGATGGGGACCCTTCAAGGAGGTCCTGCTGTCCATGGGCATCCCAAGGGGCTGCACGCCGATCCACAAGGATGAGGGAGGAAAGGGGAGGGGGCAAAGGAGGAGGGCAATGCAAGACGCACCGTGGGTGAGGGGGAGAATAAAAAGGGAGATGAAAATGTAAAATAAAAGATTAAAAAAAAAAAAACAGAATCACACACTCATCGTCATGTTGGGTGAATACTGTAAAAGGAGAAAAAAGAGGGAAGAGAGAAAAGATAAGCCCGTATTCTTTTTCAACAGAGTCAAGCAACACTGGACTATATATGCAGCCCATCCCCACTTTTTACAGCAGCATGTCATGGAATAAATTAGTAAAACAGTAAAACAGCAGCAAGCAAAGCGGACAACATCACAAGAGGAGGAGGAAGAGTAGTTCAGCCCACAGAAGAACGTTAGAGAATATAAGGTGGCAGTGATAGATTGTGATGTGTCATCAGCATCCGGATCAATCGTTCTCTATGACAATAGTTTACATGCACACATCTTGTGTTTTTCCATGCGCTGGTTTGGTTGTGCATGCCTTGTTTGTTGCGAGGACAAAGGATCAAAAAGACGTACTAATCACCATTTTTAGAGTGTATGTCCACCAGGACTGTTCTTTATATTTAAGGGATGTGCGTCAATGAATATATATTATAAACTGAATGTATTTGTCATTGCATGATTGAGGAAAATTTGAATTATAATTATTTCATTTTGGGAATGTTGGGTGGGGGTTCCTACAATTAAAATAATATATATGTCGCATTATATGTTATAAAATCAAAAAAGTTAGAACAGTTGTAATTTTTTTGTTTCCGTTTTTTTTTTTGCGCAAAACTAGTCTCTTATATTTTTATACCGCATATATTGTATTAAATGTTTATTTTCCAGTACAATCGAATACAGGTTACTTATACAATCCTTAAACATACTTATATAAGCCTTTAAGGACAACCAACGTCACTTTTTTGTTTCCTAACTGACATCAGAAAAACGTTTTATAGCATCTAAAATACCCAAAACACACAGTATGATATTTTTTGTCAAACCAAAAAAAATGACTTAAAGTGTCCAAAATCTGCAAAAAAATTGAGCTGCGAATTGGGCATTTTCAGAAAGTCCCGCCCCCAGTTTGTGACATCACGCCAAGGCGTCTTGCATTGCTGGAGAATCAAAACAATAGCTTCAGATTCGAAGAATATGCTTTCTTGTTTCTCGTCCAATTATGAATATGATTCAAATAGCTCTGAAGAGGAAAGCAAACATGTTTGCAATCGATTAAAGAATTTATTCCGTGCCATTTTGAAGCAACATTGGGGGAAGAGGAAGAAAATGGCCACCGAGCTCCCACGGGCTGATTAATTCCTTACATGGAGCTGGGACGCCCTCTTCGGGCGGCTTTTTGGTGCAACATGAGGTTTTCAGACCAAACAAGCATTGACGTGATGGAAGGACTGCTATAATGTGTCCTTTTTTCGGTCAGGGGCGTTCCTTCAGTGACGTCACATACGGACTTGTCACCAACTCAAAAGCAAGACTTCCGGAATATTCAGTACGCGTCTCAAAATGTAAAATATAGCTATATGCGGTGGAATCTTTGTAAAATAGGCTCAGTAGAAGTCATTTCAAGCCACAAATTATATATTATAATTATACAAATTATGGACACAACTTGTCCGCAGACGTCGGGTGTCCTTTAAACATACCTATATAAGCCTTATATCAATCTTAAGCATACTTATATAAGCCTTAAATATACATTCCATCCAAAATATAGCACTGAAGCAAATTACGAACAAATTTACCTTACGAACGACCATTCGGAACATACAGTATCTTGTTTGTAAATTGGGGAGCGTCTGTACCATTTCAAAGTGCTATTTCCTTTCAAGTATATGCTTAATTTATATTATATTTATTGCATAATCATTGGCACGTATATTAAAGAAACAGCCATACAGATGAGATGGTCTCCATTGACTCATTACCCCCACTCTTCAAATTGCCCACATTTTTCAGATTTACCCAATAAACCGATGACCTTAGCTCTAATTAAATAGTGGTAAAACTTTATCTTGAAGAAGCAGCAACATGCCATTATTTCCATATAGATACAATTTGAATTTAAAATAACCATCAGCCAAATTGACTGAATGAACTTGAACCAAACCCATGACATTTCAGTCTTCAAAGCAAAAAATGGTGTGGCCTTGTTGGAGGTAGTTCAATACGTAGCTCTACTCACACTTTCACTTTGGAATGGGTTTAAAAAGTTGCCTGCCATCTCGCCGTCATCCCGCGGTGTGCCAGGGGGATTGTTCATGCCTGCCATGTTGTTGGGAGAATTCTACCACACAACCGCACAACACAGTCAGTCAGTAGATTTGACACGCTTATTATTCAACACACACGCACATTTGCACATTGCACAGACCAGTCAATGCTGACCTGACAACTCCACGACTTCGACTAGTCGCTAATAACACCATGATTTACATTGACTTATATGACTGAAGGTTTTGATTCATTTTGGCTCCACAATATCAAGGTGGAGAGGGTGACACATTGTAAAACAGCACACTTAGTTTGCAAAGCACCCCCGGATGGCGCGAAGAAGATCATAGCACAGCACAAGCGAGTCTAGATGTGGGGCTGGTAGCTAAGTGACCAAACAGGAAGTAGCCTGGTGCCTTTCAAAATGTAAGGCAATATGCATTTGTCACACTTTTGATGCAAAGCCATTATTCGTGGCATAATTTGGGTAAATTTAGACTCGTGGCTGAGTTCCTTAAAGATCGGTTCAAGGTGTACTACTGTGCAAAGAGCACAATTTTTGTTTAATGTGTTTTTTTTTTAAATCACACCACGGTACGATCTGTACCAGTGACTGTGATGCACTAAAATCCCTCTTTGAGCTGTCCATTGTGATTAAATACTTTAGATATTAATGATGTAATCTGCGGCTGGTTGACTCAACTTTCATCATATTAGTGCCAACATGAACAAATAAACCCCCCAAAAAATCGGAAGTCGTGAAACTGCTCAAGACACAACAAAGACTATATATCGCCTCACCTTTGGCAACCCGTCCATGTCACCAGAGCCTGTGAGCAAAAAATAAAAATACAACTTATGAGTGGTCGACTTACTAATTGACAAATCAGTCACAAGCACCTGAATAACCTTGAAGGAAAAAGTGGGAATTGGACACACCAGCTCAGCTCGTCTACTTTATTTAAACAACAGAATAGAAGAAGATGGCACTTCCCCAGCCAGCCTCTAGAGGGAGCCGTCTGACTTCCAACAAAGAATACACCCGCAGTACTACTCACCTAGCGAGCCGTTCATATGGTGCTGTTCCATGGCGCCCATGCCACCCATGGGCCCGTCTGGCCCTGGACCCATTGGGAACTGCAAAGAAAAAAGTACAAGAGTCACGAACAAAACAAATATATTTGTCATAAAGATATTGTTCCCCCATTATTACTCACATTAGGTCTGTTTCCACCTGGGCCGATGGGGTTCATCATTGTGTAGATGTTTTCGCTCGAGTTTGTGGAATCTACAAGGAAAAGGCATGTTTGAAAATGCATACACATTGCCTTTCTATATAAAATTACCTTTTGAGATTCAATGAAGTTTTGGATATTTTAAGTAATTCACTGCCATCCCTGAATTTATAATAATAATAATAATAATAATAATAATAATACATTCCATTTATAAGCGCCTTTCAAAAATCAAAAAGTGTCCTGTCGAATGAAGATTTCTAAATCAGAAATATTTATTCTGATTTTGAAATCTTCATTCAAACGTTTACTTTATTAAATAAAGCAAATGTTTGACTTGAATTTTTTTTTTTTTTTTTTTTTTTTCTTGAAGAAGTTGTCGACCACCCGGGCGGAAACGTTTTGTAAGTTGTACGCCCGGCAGAAAAGTTGCCCGCCCCGGGCGTCCGGGTAGGTGCTATTTCTGACACTGATATTGGTTTTTATAGCGCTTTATCAACAGTTGGAGCTGGAACAAAGTGCAAACATGGAAAAAGGAAATGCTGCCCCCTTGTTGAAAAGAAAAACAAAACCCGAACACATTCGGGAATGGCGCTCTATGTCATATTTTCAATTCCCGAACAGTGAATGAGTTAATGATTACCTATGATTTCAGATGACAAACTCTCATTGATCATATCACAAATTATTTCTCATAACATTGTTACTATTTGCGTGTACACAATGATTTTATTTTGTTTTTTTCTCAACATATCCAAAATTGTTCTGTAAATCGTATGGCACCTTAGCAACAGTATTCCTTGTCACCGCTCACGAGGTTGGGGTGACCTTGATCTGACATTGCCAACTGAGAGTTGTGGATAAAAGGCTTGGGAGAGATGTCTGAATGTGACATGTACAGTGCCTGAATCTGCCCATTGTTGTTGAGACTGAGGGTCAATAGTGAGTGGGAGGTGTACAATTCTGTAGGAGATTGAAATGTGTGTATGATGTGTAGTCTTGGCGAGTGGCAATGGAAAATATGTCTTTCCTCGTTGAGGATATGAGTCAGGAAGGTTTTGTATCGAAGGTTTCCTGGGCAACGGAGCAGAATAGAGTCGAGTAATAAAAAAATAAAAATACAATGGGTCTGTTTTGGTAGACTGGAGCCCGTGAGCTCGGCGTAAAAAGGGGCGTAACTTGATTTTCATGCCAGTGGAAATGAAATTCAGTGTGTGTGAGGGGCTCTCTGGGGGTTTCGGCACATGAAGCAGCCTCGACCCTGAAGCACTTGATTATTTGCTAAAGAGAGAAATGTACGTTTGGTGTAAAAACAGGTACATTGGCATTTGCGTGCCGGCGAGATGGTCTACTTCAGTTGATATGTGAATTTGGGAGACCTGTTACATCTCACTCAGTGTCACTTTCTCAGGCCACCCGGCACATTCAACAATTTGGTGACAATAAAGGAAATTTGACTTCAAACTACCAAAAAGGAAGTCTGTTGTCATGGATGGTGGTGTCATGTAATTTTGGTATATTTCATTGAGGCACAAGCAGATAAATTCGGCACTTCATGGACATGTGACGGATGTCGCTGGGATTCATTCCAAAATGTAACTCCAGCGTACGAGAAGCCCTTTGAAAAATTGTAGAAATGAATTGATTTTAACAAATGATCA